>NC_083643.1:18309224-18609224 GCF_963576545.1 Limanda limanda
GCCTGCTGACCCGTGCTCTCCTCCTCCTCCTCCTCCTCATTCACAGTACTCAGTGATGAACGCAGATAGGAATAGACGCCCCTGCACTGGATTTGGCTCAATAATGTATATACCTCTGTGAAAGCTATTTATATTATTCCCTGTTGGCTCTCGCACAGGGTGGCTGGCTCGGAACAGAAAACAGTGGCTGCTACTCGCTCATCGGAATGTTCACGGAGTGTGAATGTATCCCGGTGTGACTCATCAATTCCAGCCTCAAAGGTGCTGTAACTGATTCTGGGGAACGGCACATGCGTTACCACTGATCTCAACAAGTTTGCATTGGCCATCACAAACATTAACTTTATCTGTAGACAAAAAACACCCGTTGCATAACCATGCGTTCAATGACCAGAATAAGCCTAAAGAGAGAAAGGGAGAGTTTGCGTGTGCGTGTGTCCATGAAGAAGCAGACAGTCGGACACTGATGAATGCTACACCACCGGTGCTCGTGACTGGCTGCTGCCTGCTCAGAGGACATTACATACCGGTATTTGTGGTGGCCACAGCCCACAGCCTCCGGTGGCCACTCCTTGTGTCCTCACTGCTCATCAATGTTCACACAAGTCTCCATAATTTCTTTACCTGAAGTCTAACAGCAGTTGCTTCCAAATTTTGCATCTTCCGCTCCAAACAAAGTCAATGTGCAACACGATTAATACAAATTTTATGTCATTTGCGTCTATCGCTGGAGTTGACATATTTGAACTAGAGTGAAACATTTGCTTGACGTGATGTCAGGAGAGCCAAGAGTCAGGTCCTGGCACCAATAGGAGCTAGCGGTTGATCAAACCACCCACCGTCGTCCAGACACAGCTCCTGGAGGAGACGGTGACATTTCCAGAGCTGTGTGCCTCCTGATGGTCTTATGGAGCCAAACATAATGGCACTGGCTTCACATGTACATCGCATCACCTGTAGTTAGTCCAGCCAGTAGTGCTCCTCTTCTCTTTTTCCGGCACATGTACACCTGTAGTTAGAGGTGTCTGCTTGTGATTGGATTACAGAAACCACAGACTTTTCTTTTCCCCAATACAGAGCCAGGGCTGTTATTTTTCCAGCACATACACATAATGTAGGGTGTGAGGTGTGAGGTGCTATTATCAGAGTTTGACAAAGTGTACTGTATTAATATCACTTACCCCAGCTTTAATATAAAATGTATTATTTTGGTACCTGATAGCATCACTATCTCATGGTTGGGGTATAAGATCGTCTCGTCTCCACCTCAATAACTGCACTTACACAATCTATTATTAATTCCGTAATAGAAATGTGTTATCATTGTTCTTGTCTTTCGAGCCCTGTCAGAACCTGATGGTATTTTCCTCTGCAGCTCACTGTGCATTCTGTAGGAAAATACTTTTCTCACAATAAAACTGGTATTTATAACTGAGGGAAACTGAGCTTTTTTTTAAATTATTTATTTTTGTTTGTTGCTACATCAGCCACACTTCTTTGTGTGTGTGTGATTGTGTGAGTGTGTAAAACTGTGTGTAACTGTGTGTAAGAGAGAGGGAGTCTGCTTTTAAGAATACCAGATAAAAACAAAGAGGGTGGCTGGCTCCAGACTGCATCCGTCTCGGGACAGGAGAGGTACCCAGCGGTAGCCTGGAGATGAAAAATAAACATATGCTAAATACACGAGCATCTTGTTTATATGCACACAAACAGGAGCATGCTCAGACCAACTGGACCACAGAGCAGAGAACAACCTTCAGTAACGCTGACACGGTGACCGAAGGGAAATACAATAATGGTCACACAATGTCACCTGATGTAATTAAGCTCTTTTGTATTTACTCCCCCCACAACCCTCACCCGCTGCCACTCTCCATGTCTCTGTGACTCACCTTTCTTCAGGCTGCTGAAGGGCAAAGTGTACTGGCCCACAAAGTCACTACTGAGGCAGCCGGTCCGATCCCGCACATTGAAGCGCACCAGGCAGAGCTCGGGGACGCTGATGTGGAAGTTCATGTCCGTGTCCCAGTGAGGAGTCAGAGCTGCAACCAGAATTCACCAGATTATTACAACCGAGAACAATTGATGGGTTTAGTTTCTATCATAAATGTTTGACACTGATAATGGATCAAATGTGTGGTGACCTGCCTCTCTGCCAATGTCAGCTGGGATTGGATCCAGCTCCACCACTACCCTCACAATAATAAGTGGTGTAGATAATGGATGGATGGATTGAACTTTACGATTCTGCCTCAGTGTTTCCTATTCCCTAATGCAACGCTCTACTGAATCATTAACTGGGCCTAATGTACATTCTCTTTAATACAACAGAAATACAGACAGATATTAATAAATTGTGCTGCAGATGATGCTACTGACAATAGTTGCATTGATTCATTATTGAATGATTGACATATTAATTAATGACTGGATCTCACCAATGGCCTCTTCTGAATTCGTTTTAGGTGTAACACAGTGTAAAACAGTAGAAAGTACCATTATTTGTGATATATGTAGTGAAGTAAAAATTTAATACAGTAATGAGGTAAATGTCCATGGTTACATCCCACTACTGCTAATATGGCGGATGTTTAGTAGGTGTAATGTTCATCATGACACCATGTTGATATGATCGTGATGACATGATAATGCGGAGAGAACACGTAGGTTACTAATCATTTCTGATTCAGAGCTATTTGAGAAAGTTCCTCAGTTTTCTTTTCTATCCACATTCATTTGTATTCACAAGTTACCTCATCTCTTTCATAGTGTGAAATGATTTTATGATTTGAACCCATGCACTGGTGCTCTGCACCCTCCAGAACTTTTGCCTATCTCCTCTTTTTTCTCTCCTTCTCTCCATCTTTGTCTGTTTTCATCAGCAGCCATTCAACGCTGTATCTCTTAATGTTATGTTTGGGTCTAAAGTACATTATTGAAAATGCCGGCTCCAAATTAAAGGCGACAGACTGCGTGTTTAAGGCTGATCCACAAAAAATATGAGAGGTCCTTATAAACCCTCGACAGCTGAGGAATAAGCTTCCGCACTTGAAAGTCTGATTATAGTTACAGTCTCAAAATTTAAAACTGAAACAGTAATTTTTATAGTTATCATCACAAACCAATAAACTAGTCTTAGTCATTATGAACGTTGGTGATACAGTGACGAGATAATTCAGAACAATCTTTGTATGTGTGAGGATCCAACTGGTGCAGTGACTGTCGGCTCAGTGTTTCCAGTCTTAGTGGCAATAGTGTGTGACAGAGTTCCCTTCAAAGGAAAAGCACTTCTACATTTTGAAGAATTTCATCAGCACATTTCTCCTCTGAAGCCAGACCGCAGCTTATCAGGAAAGAAAGAAGAAAAAGAGGAACTTACAGAAATTTAACATTTCTACCGTCATAGAAAAATGACAAGAATCCGGCTTAGTTGGTTTCAATGTTTTCTCTTGGAGGTTTACATTGTACTATGTTATGCTGGCAGTTGTGTCCATATGGCTATTTTTATTTGCACGTATGGAGATGTCAGAACTTGACTGATTTAAGTGATCCTATGATTTTACCTCAAGTGCTACCATGAACTTTTTTTGGCGTTGAGTGAAAAGACTTTTCAAAATATCTAGATGGATACAAATGCTGCCATGTTTGCCAAAGACATCATTTAGAGCGAGTCTTTCTACAAGCTCAACCAATTGTGAGTCGGTTCTCAGCTGTCGATCACAACGTCTCCCCCTGTTTTTATGGCATCAGATTACTACTTACAACCAAACGTATCTGACGCAGTGCACTGTGACTTTTTAGTTTGTCGCATCCACTAACATGGAGGAGGTAGGGTTTATCCCCTATACTGCAGCTGGGAAACCAAGTGGCGATTGAGGCTCTTTGGCTTAACAATTGGAGTGCTGTTGTGTGTTCCATCTTTACATACAGTCTATGATCCGACTTCAGAAGACACCTGAGAAGAAACCCACATAAACTCCCCAGTTTGCAATTCAGTACTTACAGTTGTTTTTGACAGTGTGTGTGTTTCTTTTGTGGGGTTCAGATGCAATCCCATTGATCTCCACTCTGACGAAGGGGTCCAGAGGTTTGCCGCTCCGGGGGAGAGGAAGGTTGGAGCCACTGATCACCTGCAGGTAATCACACAGACGATATGGAGAGTCACATTAGGGGCTTGTAAGAATCAAAGATTTCCATGGATAGACAATAGAAGGTACAGCAGGAGAGGGGGTGAGAGTAAAGAGGCATAGAGAGGAGAGCTGTAATTATGCATGGAGAGAGGCTGATCTGCAGTCCTCTCACACTGAGCCTTCCCTTCCTCAGCCTCTGATCAAACACAGACCTGCTGGTACTTATCATGACACGCCCCACTTGGCTCTGATGGAGCTTTACAGTGTCCGGCCCAAAATTACAGTCCCTCTCCTAAAGTCATGCCACAAATACTCAGCAGTCCATGTATACATATGTGTAGCTGTTTGGATTCAGGATCTGAAAACAGAACAGTTTGATGATGAATAAACTCATTAAAGCTCAAGGGGAAATATTGTTTTCCACAGCCGATGAATAATTTAATGTTTAAATATTGAATATCCGACCAAGTCACAACACTGAATGCTGCTCATGACACCGATAATCCCCGACTCGGGAGCTGAGGCAAAATGGAAGGATTTTCCCTGAAGCGATCGAATAATACATAGTGATGATGTGAATAAATAAGAGTTTTTTTTCCCCCAGGGCAGCCAAAAATCAAGCACAGCCCATATGTCAGTCAGTGTGTTGGGAAGGTGTGTGTGTAGGTGTGTGTTTGTGTGTTTTTTAGTGTGTGTGTGTTGCTCCGTCTCATGTGCTTATATTTAACTACATCATCATCATGAAGTTTTCACTATCACAGGTAAAGCAGAGACAGTAGTTATAGTAGAGAAACTTCTTTAAGCAACCAACTGGATCCAGCTGAAACATCAGAAAACAGTTTAAAAGTCAGTTTACCAAGATGACAAAGTATGTTTGTCATTGCCTCCTAGCAATGCAAATAATTTAGGTTTTATTTGTTCAGGTTTTTTTATCTGAATCCATTTTCTAACAGATTCCAAACCCAAAGGAGCTAACTGCAATCACTTTCACCATGGCCCAACAATTCCCTTAAACTCAATCAAACTGAAATTTAAAAAATTGAACAAATGTCAACACAAACATCCTATTTCTCAAAGTTTAAGGAAGTGATGAACAATTCCTGGATCTGTCTTGACCCTTGTCCCATTTTTCCAACCCTTTTTTTGAAAATCCATCACAAAGTTTTGTGTAATCCTGCAGACAATTGAACACTCAGACAGGGATGAAAACATAACCTCCTTGCTGGAGGTAACTGAATCAACCTTTCTATGAGCAGCAATGACTCTGTAAATCTGTGAACTCACTCCACTCTACACCTTGACAGAAAAGAACAAAACAATATGAAGCACTTTACTGTAGAACTAGAACATTTGCTTTTAGCTGTTTAAGAGAGACTCCTGCTCCTGTACCAGTCAAGTTTGATTGCACTTATGATAATTTGCTTTCGGTCTAAAACATCAGCCGAACTAAAATCATGTTTAAGACCTTGCTATCAAAAGTTTTTATGAGAATTAGTCACTGGAAAATGGATCTAAATGAAAATTGTTGCGTGAGATCTGTGGATTTCCAAGATAAGAGAGACAAAAATATATTGCTGTTAATTTGAAATTACTTCCACTAAGAAGATTATATTTTCATTTTCATTTGTTTGTTTGTTAACAAAATTACACTAAAACACGTTCCCTCATCGTCCTCATCTGCTGTGAATCCCACCTGATCACAGGCAGTTACACATATTGTCCGTACTGTACAAAGTCCTGTATATCTTTTAATCCTACCATTATCTTCTGCACATGAGAGAAAATAGTTGTTTTTCATAACTGGCCTTATCATATGTGTGACTGTGGTTGTCATGGGGAATCTGAAAAGCTGTTACTCAGTGTGACTTGTGATTGTCTTCACCCTTTGTCATGTCATGTGTAAGACAAAGTGCTGCTATTACTCTCTCCCAAGATGATTAGAATACTTGAAAAAGGGCGATTTCTAAATAGAAACCTGGATGTGATGGTGTTTGATCGTCCGTCTCTCCTCTCCCTTTACTTTCTGACAGAGATAATCTCATTAAACGCAGACACTCTCAGGGAGTTTTACATCATTGTTGGTTCACAGCAACCGGCAGGAGAGCACTTATCTGGGGGGGCGAGAAGTGAAATGAGCTTCGCTACACAATGGCCTAGATTGTGCAGGATAGACATTTATATCCACGTAAAGCGCACATGCACACAGAGTCCTCTAACATTACACCTTAAATCCATAAATCCCCCCTGAGTGGATTACGCAGCGTTCACTGCTCTGTACCTTGAGCAGCAGGCGTGTGGCTTTCAAGCCCCGGCTACAGCTGGGATCAAAGCTCGTCTCACTGGACATGAGCACCGCCGGCTTCAGGGTGTACCCGCAGCCCCCGTTGTCCTGGAAACGGCCATTATTAAGGTCCATAGGCAGGCCCTGTGACTGGAAGTTGAGAGCCACTGCAAAACAACACGGGACAGTGTTAGAACAAAGACAGCGAGGAGCCACAGAGCAGAGGCAACAAAACAAACTAAAGACCAAAGCTTGTTAAAATAATATGAGCTGCATGAGATGATCCGTCTGCATACTGTCCTTTTTCTGAAGCTCATTCTGCAGGAGGGAGCTAAACTATACAAAGACTCCAAATGTTTACACAACAATGGCGTTTATTGCATCAGGGAGGCGTTCAGAATCAGTGACTGCAGTGAGAGCATGTGGAGTGGGTTTTTTCTGCAGTGCCAACCCTCGAGTGTCGCCATGTGTGCTGCAGAGCTGTGCTGATGAATTAAGGTTCGCCCGGAATAACATCAATAATGCAAATATTACATTTTTTCCTCACTAACACATTGCAATGCGTACATCTTCCAAGCATTCACAGGATCCCAGGTGCGGTTCTGTACCAGTCTCAGTCTGCCTATCAATCAGCACAGCACTACATCAGGGTCTGTGGTTGATTGATAGTGATGGAAGAGGAAGTGTGAAGGCAGAGTGAGTGACAGGGACCATGGCCGGGCTTTGGAGACTCAGAGCTTGTGGGTGAATGATGCACATCTATGTCATGTGCTGGAGTGAAACCTAGTCCTCATGCTGGATGCTTAAATAATAATAGTTGCATAAAACTAAAATAAATTTGCACCCAGACGTTGATGCAATGTATAAATAAATACATGGAGGAGGGTGCAAAGGGATTTGGAAAAGGTGTAATGAGGACGAGTTCCCTTGAAAAGACGGATGAGGTGGACTGGAAGGAAACGTTCTTTTCTCTGATAATCCACAGGGCATTGAGTCAATTTGTTCCCTTTAAAGTTTGACAGTTTCAGCACTTTACTTCACTTCATCTCATGAGCTCATAATGGATTGTGTTGATTGTTTTGTCTGTGTCTAGAAATTTCTAATAACACAAGCAAATTATAGCAGTTTGACAGAAAGTACAATGAGCTACAGGGAAATGTCATGGCCCCTTTTTAAGATGCCATTTATTATCAATTATATATAGTTAAAACTTTTGAAGTTATAATTTTATTGGCAATTTATGTATCAATAAATTAAATACCTAATATTTTTAGCAGTTTAGTTTTATTTATTTATGTTAAAGGGACTCTTACCTTTGTTGCATTTTTACACTTTTTGTGGATAAGGTTAAATTGGTATTAATAAGGTAATGACACTCTAAAATGCAAGACAGACCCACCAGGAGTTAAAGCAAACAATTATTTCACTCTCGTAATATTTAGTGAAAACTTCAACCAATAAAATTCTTCGGACCGAAGGACCTTATTGGCCGACAGACCTGTCTGTTTGCTGCATGGAAACAGACAGGAAGCCCGTCTGCTTCGTGTGGCGCATTCGGGCCCGCGTCATCAAGGCGCGTCCTCAACTATAGGGTTTGTTTTGATTCCACGGCAGACAGTAGCGAGTAGCGACCGTATCGACCGTAGCGACTGACGATGGCAGACCAAAGTGGTCCACGGCGTACTGAAACAGCCGCTCCCAGGGGGAAAAACAAAAGAAAAAACACCGCGGATGGGAACGAGGGGGTGGGGCATTGGAGGAAGGCGGGATGATTTGAATGTGCTGTAATTCTCAAATGCAACAAAGGTAAGAGTCCCTTTAATGTATGTAAAATTAATCTATTTATTATTTCATGAGGATATTTACTACCTAGGTCCAATTAATTTGATTTAATGAAATGATTTATAACCATTTCCATGACTCCTACCATCTATCATAACTATGTATAAAATAATACAACATTCACTACAAAACATTTTGCACTTACTTTCTACTTATGGAAATCTGTTAAGGTTCAGCAAAATATGTTAAAATCTGTATTGTTGCCAAGTTACAACAATATTCATGTGTGTTGTGTGCTCTCTGCCCTTTTATACAGAGGCATCGACTCTCTGTCTCTCTCCGACTCACCAAGCTGAGAGCCCACGTTCCAAAACTCCTGAGGGTTGTAATTGGACGAAGACGTCCTGAAGGCCGCTGGGTAAATCCTGCTGAGGAACTTTTGGTTGTGCCGAACATAATCTGCACCTGAGAGAGTCGACACGCAAAGTTGAAAAAGGTCAGACGTCTCCTCTCACACACACACGTGTTAATAAGGGTTCATGAGTTCATTCTGACTTGTTCACAGTGACTATGTAACGCTGTGATCCTGTGAAAACAAGTCTATATTTAGCTCAGCCAAGGAGTTTGTGTTTTCACCCCTGTTCTTTTGTTTGTTGGTTTGTAAGCAAGATTAAACTAAGACACATTTTAGGATGTGGTATAGGTCAGAGAGGAACCTATTATATTTGGTGCAGATCTGGATTTCTTGTGTGAGATGGGCTTTGATTTCCCAGGGAATAATTCATAGGTCTTGATGAAAAATATCACATTATGGGAACCAATATCTCTGACTTTGGGGTGCAGCCTGATTGAATTTAAAGAGACTGTTGGGCCTTGTTGAAGTCACTTTGGATAAAAGAGTCAGCTAAATTAAATATAATGTAATGCAGAGACATTTTAGCTTTCTTATTTATTCAGCGAAAACAGGATCCTGTAAATGAGATCATTCTAGTGATCAAGTGTCAAATGGATACGCAGCCAGTGCCTGTATGTGATCGTTCCCCTGCAGGGTTTGACAAGGACAAGAGACTACAGGTTTTTTTTTACAGCTTCACAGTAGATGAGGCTGTTCATCATCCCTGACAACCAGGCTAACTAGCTCATAATGTGTCTTAGTGTCTGGAAAGTGTCATTTCTCCTCAGCAGAAACAGATTTCATTACTCTACATCCCTGTGTTTCTCCAATATACTGCCGCACAGCAGAGTGATGACAGTTTAACTGATTATCAGTTGATCCAAACCTCTGTGGGCTCTTTTTTCTTCCCCAACAGTGGGAATATTCCTGCTTCATTTCCTGAATTGTACTCCCCTATAACGTATATGTCATGTTGAATATGCATTTACTATTATGGAAGTTTATGGCCTTGGGTATAATTGCATTTCTTGTCAAAAGAGGGACTTTCATCTCAATGTGATAATAAATCCTGTGAATCTGCTGGGCTCGTCAAAACGATATTTTCTAATATTTGCAATCAATAACACTCAGTCAAAAAATGCTCATTTCCCTTGTGTCATGATTTCAAATCAATAAGTGACAGTTTACCTGAGGCTCTGGCTAGCTTGTGTGCTTTCTCCTCTGTTGTAGACGTGTTCTCACAGCAGCTCTGATTGTCCTTAGAGGAACTGAAGCTGACGAACTTGACCGACTTGGTGTATATGACCAAGTCAGACAAAGCTTTGGCCACCACCACCTTCTAATCATTTTAGGATTGAGAGAAAGACAAATGAAAGATAACATTCACCAAACAACAAATAGTTCACATTTAAATACTTACTTTTCATCCAAAATCTATCTGTGTTTCAGCCCTCCCTGACTTACTTTCTTCTTTTGCCCTGACTTTCTCGGATACCAGAACTTTGACGTGGTTTGAAACTCCTCGTCCTCCTCATCCTCCACAATGTCATACTCGCTTTCATCTACGCTCTCCTCTATCTCTGTTCCTGATGCATCTTCTGCACTAGTCTGAGGCTGGAGCGTTTTATTCTTGATGAGGATTTTATACTTCAGGTCCTGGCGTCCCCACAAACACACATATACTTTGGTATGAATTCACATCAAAATAGATAAATGTTGGGTTATCTTGGCACATGCATTTACATCCAACTAATAAAAGCATCACATAGACACATCAGTGTCCTTTTTCCCACATTCTCAAACTTTTAAAAAAAAATGTTTATTCAAGAGGATGGTATTTTAGTCTGAGAGCAAGAAATGTCGATTTCACATTCACATTGAGTAATGCTTTCGCCCAAAAGCCGGTGCCTGCTGTGCTCAAACTGTCTGCTTGCACTCAGATAATTTGTTGTTTGGACTTCCTGTGCCCCCGCTTCAACTCCTTTCCTTGATTTCATGCTACTTCTTTGCACGAGTGAAACAGACTTTTTGTTTTCCAATAAAAAAAGTTTTTTGTCTGTCAAAATTCCCTGATCAATAGAATTTCAGGTGTTGACAACTAAAATTTAAGCACAGTTTATTTGAGTGCAAGCACAGAGCTTTGGGTTAGAGCATTGCAAAATCTGAACGTGAAGTCCTGCTCTCAAACTGAAAGAACACACTCCTGGATAAAGATAGAGGAAAGAAAACCACCCTTATGGTTTGATACAAAGTCTTCACACCGCCAGGCATCCCATCATAAAGAAGGAAAAAGCAGCAGGTCTATCGAATCATGCTTATGTTGGCGTAATTTAGGATGGCACATGATGTTCTTGAAGAGAATTCTAGCACATCACACCAATGAACAGCCTTATTTTTGCTCATTTTTAAACTTTAAAATGGGTAGCACTGATGTTTTCCGTTGAACTTTTGCACCTTCATACTCCATTCTGAGCAACGAGGTCGACCTACCCGATGCTTCTGGATGTCCAAAGATCTTGGATGAAAAATAAAAGTGAGGCCTGGGCCTTTCGCAGTGGCTTCTCTATAACAGTTTACCTCTTCACGTCAGAACTACTTAGATCATATAGCAACAGTTAAATCATTGCTAAAGTCTCACTTCTTCTCATTGTTTTCACTTCCTGTTAAGTTTGAGACTTGACTTCATCTGCTATCGTGCAATGCTTACAATCTCAAATATTTATAACTTTTAACATTGTATTTATCCATTCCTTTTCTTCTGCTAATCCGAGCTCGGGTTGTGGAGGTAGCCGGCAAAGTAGGGTACCCCAGATGTTCTTCTCCTTTCCACCTCATCCACAGGGGACCAAAGTCTTTCCCGGGCAAGAATGGATATGCAATCCCTCCAATCAGTTATGGGTCTCCTACCTGTTGCCCGGTTTATGTGCCCAGTATACCTCCAGTGGTAGCTGCCCAGGAGTCAGCCTTACTAGATCCCCAAACAACCCTTTGTCCCCTTTCGACATAAAGTAGCAGTGGTTCAACTCCAAGCTCCCTCATAGGCTGAGTCCAGCCCCCCGACAGAGAAAAGAGAAAAGTCATTTCGGCCGCTTGTGCCAGTGATCTCTGAGTGGAGTACAAAGTAATGAGAACTTCCAGGCATTGTGTTGGTTCCACTGACATAATTGGGTGGTAACTAATTTGTATGAAGGGTTAGGGTCATAAAGACGACTATATAGGGGGAGATATATTGTATGCACACTCAGGATAAAATATAAGAATTTTTTTTTGCAGTAAAAGTACCACAAGTCAGAGGCAGCACAGCAACACACTCTCAGAGAAAAATCGTTTCATCCTCCTCGTCATATTCAACAGACTGCTCCTGTTTCAGATAAATCTAAATGAACAATCCGCTCAAGTGCTTAAGCATGTTCAAAATGATGGACACTTCTTAGGATCAATCGCTTCACGTTTGATTTAGTGAAATTCTGCGAGATTAAAGAGGCTTGCAGTCGTCCACCCCAACGGCCCATGGGAGGAGAGAGGCAAAGGAAGCCTCAGAGAGGGACTAATGAGGCCCTTTGTGCCGATGAAAAGGTCTTGATTTCCCTTATTTCCTGTGCTACATGACAGATGATGAGGATCCTTGCATACAAACACCATCATCCCTCTATATGCATTAGCGGCTCAAACATTAAACACACATTTTACTTCATATTCAGGTAGCCATTGCTTCCTCTGAGTCTTACATTTGGGCTCGGGAGGTCTCCAGGGGTCAGATGATCCAAGGGAGCTCTTAGCAGCTTCTCCCCCAGGATAAAGATGAGGTTCTGGGCAATGATCACTTGCTGCTCTTTGGAGCAATGGTTTTCCAAAGACAGGATCACCGGGAAGGCAGACACCTGTCAATAAATAATACCTGATAAAAAATAAATATTCAATCTCCTATTTCTAACAATTAACATCAACCTTGACACAGAAAAATTGCAAGAAAAGCTTAACTATCAGAGCGATTACAGCTCTATTAGGGTAGACACTGAGGTTGATGCCCGAGGCAGCACTCTAGGAAATACATGCCCTGTAATATTGTGTGTGATGTTACCTCAAAGGCATGTTGCGCAACTGTTTCGATGACATCCTTAAAGAGAATCTTTGTGGTCAGGGTGCGGCCGTGGTAGACGACAGGCTCCATATTTTTCCCATCCCAGCAGTCAATCTCCAGACAGCGACAGCCTTTCCTCAGAGCACTGTATCACACACACACACACGCACAAACATGGACACGCACATGAATATACATACAGAGACACGTGACCCACACTTATCTGTGGAGAGGCTATGAAAAGTATGTGTAATGTACTGTGTGAGAAATGAAAAGGGAAGCAGGGAAAAACAAACTAAGCAATTTTCTCTCCAACTAAAAATCTTTCATAATCTAGTATCACAACAACATCCAAACACTGAAATATAATTATTTTTTACAAAAGCTTTTGCTGCCCCATTTTCATTTTTTTATATAATTAGTATGATCAGGTTTATATAGTATAGAATATGTAAGATAAACCTTTCTGTTAATCCCTATGCAACAATTACTCTTCCAATTAGAGACTATACCTCTAATCTCAGTTGTGTTAATAAGGAGTGAAAAAAATGTAATTCATTCTTAATTGTACATTTTACAATGCAACTGCTTTATGATTGTTGTTTAGCATGTGCAAAGTTTTATATTTTATACAGAAAATTGAGGATCTACAGAAAAGTTGATGAAGAAAAAACAAACCACTCACGTCTGAGTGGGAAACAACTAGCTTAGCATAAAGACTGAAAACCGGGGAAACAGTTACATCCAATGTTCAATATTCCTTAAATCTAAATGTCACTAACACAGTGGACCGGGATTGTCTAATCAGTACACAAATTGAAATGTAAAAGTGACATGGTTAATCTGTTGTCAAACATGTAGTCACTCCCCTGCTTATAAATCATTGTCAGTCATCTAATCCTCATTTATCACTTGCCAATTCCACATTTCACAAGGATTTTGTGAATCATGTTTTTCTTTCTAAAACAAATTTGGTTGGTTATTTAACATTCTTCAGTCTTCCACCTGTGGGCTTGAGGAATAAAAGAACATCTCTGCCTCTCCCCTCCATCCCCTCGAGATGACCCTTTCATCATCTAAGTAAACCAGAGCCTCCAGACCGCTGAGTTGGAGCACTCCACTCTACCCACCAGTCAGGTGGCTCAGCACTTTCACAGGGACCATAACTACAGCACTTCTGCTGCCATCAGCCCCTTTTGTAATCACCTCCATTGTCCCATAATAGGACCACAGCAGTTTCACTGTCTGCCTCAGAGTGGGTCAATGACATGAGAGGAAAAGGAGATTATCCAGATAACACACATGCAGGTTTGGAGAAGAGACCTTAAAGCGAGGATCACAGTGTGTGGAGGAGCATTTTAGATCTGTATCCTTTTAAATTGATCTTATCATTTGTTTTGACTGAGATCAAAAAGTTGACTGATGCATTATCCAGGATTTAGCTGATGTTGGCTAATCCATGAGCAACTTGATACATGGCACAGATTAAAAAGAGGTTAAAAGTAATGGGGGAATCATTCTGACGAGTAATGGGGGTAATTTTCTCTGGTTCTGCTGAGCTGCACTTCTTACCAAACATAAGCATTGAGGTGGCTTTTTCCTACAAGCTGGTCTCCAGTCAGGTAGGTGTTGTGTGATGAGGAGATGAAGTAGCTGGTGAGAGGCTGCTCCATGTCTTGGTACACAGATCTGTGGGTCTGGTCGAACACGCAGCAGTCTTGGGACTCCATGTACCTGAAGAATCCCTCAAATGTCAAAGACCTGCTTTCTCTGGCTGGAGGAGGATGAAGGAGCAGAGTAACACTAAAGTCAGAATCAACATCAGTTCCTTTACCCACTGCAAAAAAAGGTTTAAAAACACAAGCAGACTACTGTTCCCAGTGTTGCTAGATTGAAACAAATCAATAGGACAACAAGCATAAAGGCACAAGCTGGTGTTTAGCAGATGTTAAGCACACAGTGTTTACAAAGGTCACAATCCAGCATGTTTACCAACTAATATATAAGCACAAGACACAAAGTAGGTTTGTGGTAATGTAAGTGTTGGAAGTATTTAACCTCAAACTGCTGAAGGGACTACAAAAAGATGTAGACAGAGTATAGTGACTATCCCAGTTGATAACCAGAGTCAACCATTCACACTTAACTTCCACACCGTCAGACAAGTGCAGGTCTCCAATTCATCTAAACTACTTTTTTTCCTGGTTATGATTTCAGCTATCAAAGACACATTTTCAGTAATTGTGCTGTAATCTCTCCCGACTAAAAAATCAGTTCAAAAGATAAGCAAAATCACTGAAACGGTTACAGGTAGAAAACTGCAAACACAAAAACTTGAGATAACTTACCTGCTTCTCCATGCAATGACCATAAACTGTGGAATCATATAATTACTGAGCCTAAAACAAACCTTTCTCATAGGTCATTGCAGTGAGGGCAAAGGTTTAATCGATAACATTCAAACCAATTGTAGATTCAAGATTATATAAATAATATAATACTATAAATATACAATATAAAGTATATGTATACTGGTGCTACATGAGCTTTAAAAAATCTTCTTGATACCCTCTCTTACTCAAAGAGTGAAGTGAATAAATATGCGGTCATGCTGCAGCATCGACTAGTTGATGTGAGCTTTGTGTTGTTGTTTTGACAGTTTTTCTGTTTGTGGCTGTATAAAGGATTCCACGGTGCACTGGGCCTGAGACAACATCTGGTCTACTGGTCCACTGACGGGCCTGATTCCTCCATTTTCCGTCTGTCATTTCAGCCTCTTGCCAGTGGGATCATACAGCCAATCACTTTGTCTGCCAGACACCACTGGAGCTCAGATCTGAACTCCTCTTCCAGCTAAATTAGTGTGATTACGTGGCAAAGCTGTACAGTCCTCAAAGACTATACAGTCATTTTCTCTACCCATATAGTAATTAGCAGCATGCAGCCTGACATGTCACATTGTTCTCCCTTCACTCACCTGTCTCTTCAATCTCATATCTGTCAATCAAACTCTCTGCCGTCTCTTGGTTTGCTGTGAGCTCCATCTGCTTCTCGTGGAGGAACCGGACGAGGTCATGTGCAGGCAAAGTGGTCTGGCCTGAGGCGTAGCATTCGTACAGATGCTGGATTTCAGTTCTCCTGGAGGTGGGGGGCTTGGTTCTCCTCATCTTGCCCTGCACACATAAAAACCTATCAATCCATTTTCACTGATAAGTTATTTAGGCCCCAAGCACCGACGGTGGGAGGCCCTATTGAAATTGTAAGAATTTGTATTATTATTTTGGCCCGAGCCCTAAACGGTGGGAGGCCCTTTTGTATTTCGAAGGATTTTGATTTCGCTTTTTGGGCTTTTTCAGGGCCTAGACATGCTTAAATTCTTACCAAAGTTTGCAGGAAATTCAAAACTCTAAAAAGTATTTGAATTCTGGAGTAATTTGAAATGGGTGTGGCAAAATGGCTCAACAGCGCCATCTAAGGAGAAGCCCCTCAAGTAGCTTTCACCGATCTTCACAAAAATCAGGACACCTGTGAATCATGACCAGACACACAAAAAAGTCTGAAGGTGCATTGTGAAAAACACAACAGGAAGCCTGCCATTTTGGACTTAGTGTAGGGCCATGTGTCTTTACATAACAAACAAAGGGTTAGGGATAGATATGCTAGACAAAACAGGAAGCCAGCCATTTTGCCATTTTGCCGAACTTGTCGTACGGCTTTCATCAGACCAACTTCATATTGAGATGAGTGTCATCTCAACAAGATGGAGAAATAAACTACCTCAGTATATACAATTTCATAACAGGATGTGACCTTGGCGTGGCGTAGAATCTTGATGATTCGCCAAGAAAGAGTCAATAGTGACACATGAACAATATCAGCTAACAATACCAACACCTGCAGCTCATTATACTAGCACATGGCTAACAATAGCAACTAACGATACCAACACCTGCAGCTCATCTAATGCAACAATAATTCTTGGGAGAGACAGTGGAGTAAGAAGAAGCCAGAGTGATCAGGAATCAGCCAAGAGGTACACAGACCTACATTTCTGTAATGAATCAAACATGTTATTAATCCTCAAACACAAATATATTCTGCAGACGATCTATGATTTTGTTGCAGGAGAAAACCTGACATAATTCCTTCCTTTGTGATTCTTCTTTATCTTTCAGATGGTCAGAGACAGTGACCTAGGAAGTAGGGGTGCTGGGGGTGCTGCAGAACCCCATTTTGGAAAAGGCAGACATCACAGAATATGTATATCAAATTAAACTTTTAAAAACAATTTCCCTGATCTTATTTACTTGGTTCAATTATTGCCTTGATCCATGACCATGATCACTTTTGACCCATGTTGTGTATCAAAGGGTTAAGCTGAAAGAATAACACTTGATTGTGACTCACTATATACAGACTAGTAGATCTGTTCAGGTCAAAAACACTCTCTCTTCAGATCGTATAAATCTTTTACCTTTTTATCTGAGACATCATAGGAATCTACCACCACTGACACTGTGACATTAAAGCAAACTGACAATAAATAATTATTTGCTTAATTAATCTCTTAGTTTTCTTTTATATAAAGGCTTTATATAGAACATTTCAAAGGATTGTCGTGGAGATTGATCATGATTTGAGATGAGTTTCTCAGACCGGAGTTGTCTTAGAGGTTTAATTATTAGCTCTGCAGAGGTTTACATAGTCAGCAACATGGCTCAGAGTGCAACTCCAAGAAAGTTTAAAAGGAGGGTTTTTATACAATGTGATAAATGGGAAAACAGAACAGAAAGCAGACAGGACCGTCTGCTGTCTGGCCTCACTTTTACAGAAAGAGGAATCAAATCCAGCACACTGTTGCACAAATAAAAGTCAACAGGAGGTGGAAGACATTGATGTTGTATGTCCAAACAAATAAGTCTCTTGGATAGATATGCTAGACCAAACAGGAAGCCCGCCATTTTGACTCGAGTGCCCATTTTGGCCATTTTCCACATTTTAACTTTGACGTACTTGTCGTACGGCTTTCAGCAGATCAACTTCATATTGAGCTGAGTGTCATCTAAACAAGATGGAGATATAAACTACTACAGTATACACAATTTCTTCAAACGGTGTGACCGTGGCGTAGAGTTTAGATGATTCACCAAAAAAGAGCGATTTATTATAACTCCTCCGTGCATTGTTCCATCAGCCTCAAACCTCATTCACACATTCACAGTCCTGCCCTGATCAGATCCAAGTGTCAATATTGACTCATCATTACAGCGCCCCCTGATGGCTACAAGAAGTGACATGTTTTATACTTTGATGAACTGCTCCTGGCTGCTTTACAATATACAGCTCAAAAGAACTCAGTCAAGTCATTGGATCATGGTCAGAGTTGTGACATTTTCTCAAACCGTGTAAACATTGAGGTGCAGCAAAGGTTCATCCTCCGCCAAAGGAGACAATGTGGTCATAACTCCACTCTGCATTATCCTATCACCGCCAAACTGCTGTCTCATGATCAGAAACCAAGCCTGAACAGTTCTATGTGTCAATATTTCCCCAACGTCATAGTGCAGGGTTAGGGTTACTTTGTACATCCACTCTGCATTATCCAACCGGCCCGGAACTACTGACCTATGATCACAATCCTGACCTGAAAAGCGCCATATATTAATATTAGTTCAGGGTCATAGCGCCACCTACTTATCCATGTGAAAATGAAGTTGTTGTTACATTGTCCAATTGAAACAAAATTGCTCACGTTACATCAGAGCCCCTACTTGAACAGATCTATTAGTCTGTATGTAATAATACTGATGGCGCCACCTACTGGCAACAGGATATAAGAAGTTACACAAAAACAACATGACAGTTTTCCACGAAAGAATGTGCTTTGAGTTCGGGAAGAACCGATTATAATTTTGGTGTGGATCGTGATCAGAAGGCGGATCGAGGAATATTAGTTTTCACTTTCTTGAACATTAGGAAATGCAGTGTCCAACATTTTCATGGATTTCTCAGCTAATAATTCATGGATCTTGATGAAAAAAATCAAGCTTATTTAGGGGACTGATATTTATGAGTGTGTCACAGGGACTGTTGAGCCTTGGCAGAGTTATTTATATCTGAGTGCCACTCTTTTTTTGTATTGTCATGTTGAAGATATTAGATACAGCGCATCTATAAATAAACAGGAAATACTGAAAAGCTATGAATGTGTGCCTGAAACACATCCCAGCATTTACTTGAATCTTTCTCTGCATGAGAGAGAATAAATCAGGCCTTCTCCCTTTCTCTCACCCTCCACCCATCTCTTCCCCACACCCCCTGCACCTCTTCTATCGAATGCAGCCTATGAGACTTTCTTATTTCAGTCCCTCTCTGCTTCTTGTTATTCCTCTCAGTCGGTGAGACAGAAGTCTCTGTGACTTTGTCTGGCTTTGTGTGTGTCTCTCATCCTCCATTCCTTTCATCCCTCTGTTCTGCAGCCTGTCATAGTTCAGGCAGAAACTGTAACTGAACCAAGAGATCCATGTAAGTTGGTGCTCTGTATTTACAACAACTAATAATTGACCAGAAACATCATACATCTTACACAAGATAAGATAAACATCTCTCACACTTATTATTTCCCAACCTGGAAACCACTCTTACTGAGGAAGAGATTAGCTAAAAACAACAGCTACAAACTGAAATGTTGAGCATTAACATGAAAACATAAAAAAGACAACAGCTTACCTCAGATATTAATGCTCTCTGAGCCCCTGTAATGTGGATGTTTAGGAGGTAAACAGGAAATCAGCAGGTCATGAAAATACTCAAAATAATCAGGCTTCTTCCAGCAGGGCTCTGAGGAAGTACATAAAATTATTGCCATGGTAACGGACATTCTGATTCTGGGGATTCTGTTTAGAAAAGATCACAACTGCTTTACACATGACTCTTTCTGAAGTATGGCAGAAGAGGATTGTGTTTTCTACACATTTTTTCGCCCCCAGACATGAGCAACACTCATGATTGAATCGAATATGTGAATAAATTATTTTTACCCTCACAAATACACTTTTTGAAAATTCATTTTTTTTTTTTTTTTTTAACCATTTTCCAAACGTCCATTTTTACCAAGCCTTTAATTACAAATAGGTGGAGTCCATAGGGTTGGCGGTGCAACCACAGTCACCATCCACTATGTCTTGACACGTTATGACTTTGTTGATGCCTTAACATTTTTATCAAGCACGTCAGGTAGAAATTGTAATTTGCTCCCTAGTTTTTATGATAAGTTCTAACAAACTTAATCCCATCAGCCTCACTTGTACACTGTGTTTGCTGCAGGCAAATGTTAGCTCACTAAATTTAGATGTTAGACACAGTAAAAGCTTTTATTCACACTGTTGGCAGAAAGAAAAAAAAAGAAACATCTATTCTTCCAAATGAGGGTTGTTCATTCATCGCTGCTCGTGATGTGGTCACACCAGATAAAAAGCCTGATTCAGATAGGACTAATTGTGTTAGTGTTAAAAGCTATTGCAAATTATTATGCTGTAATTTCTAGCTAAATCCATATGACATATCTTACCACTGCTTTAAATCTCCTAAACATCAATATATTAGGATTGTCATGAGCTTATTAGCAGCCTCAGAGAGATGCTTAGGGTTCATATAATCTGCTATTGCACTTAAATGCATTGTGTAATTGCCACTCGGTGAAAACAGAACTTATGTACTTAGCCTAAAAAATTAAAGAGTTGTGGAAGTTTGCAACTGATCACAATAAATGAAATGCCCTCTGTCGAACCCATTTGAATCTTCATCTGAAGCCCTGATATTCCTAAACAGGGTAAATGTATTTTTCAAAAAATCGTGGTCCTTATCCATATGTTGTTGAATATCTAAATCCACATGGACAATCGTTTTTTTTAATGATTTTTATTTGATATATTATAATTCATCATCATAGTTTTTAAACAACCAATTGTAGATGGATGAGTTCAGTGAGTGTTGCCTGAAGAAATTGCTTGTGGTTTCCCACGACAGCATTGTAAATTGAGGCAGTGGCAGTCTGCTGTAAGTGCTCCTTGGTGAACTATCTGCTGTCAGGACGTCATGCAAATAAATGCACAAAGTCTGGGGAGCAGTGGAGACTCATTATGCTGGTACTAATAAATGGTATAAAGCTCACAACTTTAAAAAATATCAAAGCCTCAGTGGATTAAATTGCGAGCACTGAATAAAAACTCATTTATGCATAAGTCGGTGATGGTGAAAAAGAAAAAGTCCACTGGTTCTGTGATGGCTTTTTTAGCAAGTTTGACAGGAACTTCCTTTCTGGTTATCGGAGTAAATCTGAATGTTATTGGTGTGGCGTGAATCACTGGTGCACAACAATAGTTATTGCCTAGTCATAGTCCAGCAGAGTCATTCCTGTCCACCAGGCTGTAATGGTTTGGCCTGGAGCCTGTCAGAGCCATTGGGCAGACAAGTTTGATGTGATAATTCCCAGGCAGCGAACATGAATCCCTGTATATGGCTCCTGTCTGTGCCTCACTGCACCGCTCTCCCTCCACGGTTGGTTAGTTGGACTCATTTGGGAGCAGAGTGTACTTTTGTTTGTAAGCTGTCAGTTTTTGCTCCTGTGAGTCTGTGCATATTGTGAGGGTCGATGGTGGATAAAAGATCAGATGTCCAAACATGTGTTCATGGAGATTCTACATTTCACATGGAGCTTTGATGCACCAGCACATTACTGCACTTCTTCTTCAAATGCTTAAGAGAAACCCAGCTGAGACATGTTCTCTTTTTTTAAAATGTGACCTGAACTGTGCCTGGGATAGGTGGGTGGGGGGCAGACCATGTTCCCTACTGACAGTGCGTTTCCCAGCTGGACTTTCACCGGCTCATTGGGTATTCGCCCATTGGAGTTTTGACTCAGGGAGCAGAGTGCCAGTGGTAATGCCTGGTGTCAGGGGATAACTGGAAAACTGGAAAACTGGAAAGCTGTGAAACAACCAGAACTCTCACACAGACAAATACATTCATTCACTTGACAATGGTCTTTCCCTAAACGTTAGTAGTTGGAGCATATTAAATGTATTTTTCATATGTTGCACATTCTACAGATAATTACAATAAAACATTAAATTGTTATACTAATTAAAATGTGATCCAATCGACATTACCTTTCCTACAAATGTATTTTCGAGTTGCATATGAATGTAAGTGTTGGGAGACAGGACTGCAGACTGGCTATTTATCAAAATAAGGAAGCACTTGTAAAATTGAAGGGATTAAATGGATATAACCCACACAAAATACACTTACACCCATCTCCCACACAGATGCTCATTGTCATCCACACACGCAAACACACACACACACACACAAAGTGCATGCTGGCAGAGTTTGTTGCCAGCTGGTTGAGGAAGATAATAGTGATGGGCTCATTATTATGAATGAATGGCTTTATGTTCTGGATCTGTCTCCTCTTTCTTAAGTTTCCCGGCAGAACTTTGTCATCAGAAAATCCCAGACTTCCCAGAAATCATTTTCAACATCAAAACAAAGGGGTTTCTTTAATTTATCTTTAAAAAGTTTATAAATAATTTAAAAATCGGGGAAAATTATAAAAGACTGGGAGCTTGTGTTTGCGGAGTGTACAAATCTAAATTCATAGCTGCTTAGTATTCTTGCTACTTCATTCTAAAGACATTGCTATAGCCAGGAGCGATTGGCCATCTGTTTAGAGAAAATCACCATCCAGCAGCGTTCATGTTGTGGAGGCATCAAAATCCTCGTTCTCTGAACGAGTGCGGAGAGAGGCGGGCAGTTGGTTATTATGAGAGATCCCTGCCAGGGGAAATCAGTGAGTCAAGCAGCAGGCAGAGATGTCCATTTGTTATTCAGCTCAGGACGGAGACAATAATACAGATATAGATCCAATCTTAAGGAATGTATGACACCGATGATAACTCGCATACAGCACGCGGGATGCCGACGTGTTGTGACAGGTCGTCCATATGCAGCTCACGACACCCATGATAAATATTACACAACATGAAATTGACAAAAGAAAGAGAAAAGCCTGCATCTGGGGATTGGGCGGCTGCAGGTTGTTACCGCACATCTCAAATAGCAGCACCTCTCTTTTTGACTGTTCACTTTGCTTTTCTTCTGACAGTAGACATGAGGAAATGTTTTAAAGCTGACAGAGCTAACCTCTTTCTTATTGTGCATTTTCTAAAAAAGACTCATAAGCCACTTGAATAATGAGCGGACCAACACTTTGCAGAAGAGTGGGTGCCGCTCTGAAGATTGCAAATTTAATTACTGCTTGTAAACTTATTGCATGATTTGGAAACTTTTGCTGACTGTTGTTTTAATTATCTCAGGTTGCAGACGATGTGCAATGAGCCCCAGCAAATGAAATATCCTCTTTCAGTCAGTGCCATCCCGATAGCCATGGGAGATTAATCGGTGACTTTGAGACTCAATGTCTTCCAAGAGCAATGTGAGGGAAGAGCCTCCCCCTGACCGGGGAAATGGGACGTTAAGCTTTCTGTTAAGGTTCACATCTCCTCTTTACTTAGCATCAAAACTCTCTATTAGACAGCTTGTTCTAGATTGCAAATACTGATATTGTTTGTGGTAAATCAATTAAATGTGTGTTACTTCAGGAGCAAGGGGTCTTCAGTCAAAAGACCTAGTTTGATGATGTTTGATTCAAGTTAAATTAACTCAAATATTCTAGTTAAATTAACCAAAATATTTAAGTTAATTTAATTTAGAATATTTAGTTAAATTAACTAAAATATTCGAGTTTATTTAAATTTCGAAAATTTTGTAAAATTTACTCAAATATTCATTTAGAAACACTAATTTAGAAAAAAACAATGACTGAGGAAATATTGACAGATAGAGCTGTTCAGGCTTGAACTCTGATCATGAGACAGAAGTTTGGTGGTGATAGGACAATGCACAGTGGAGTTATGACAACATCGTCTCGATTTTTGTGAAGAGTGTTCGGCCCCTAATTAAAATAAAAAGGGGTTTAGCTATTACAAAATTAGAAAAGAAATCCCCCTAATTGGTATACAGTAGCATTTTACATTCAACTACATCGGGTTTTTAAAACTAAAAAGAATAACGTCAGATGTAATGGTGTAGTAGACACAATGGTGTGAGTCATAGTTGGGGGGTCCTCTGTAACATCTAAACAGGAATATGAATGGAATATTTTAGTAGCAACTCATGCATGTAAACATCATAATCAAAATAATGTCTTGAAATTTAACTAAAAAAGTTAATAGTCAGAATTTTGCTGTCTTTGTAAAAGTAGTTATTTCTTTCGTCCCTTTTCACTTTTCTTTTTTACATAAACATAAAGCGACCTCTGATGAGGGATCCAACAATTTCGCTGTGCAGATTATGAATTCAAATTACAACTACAAATTGGGAACAAGATGATTGATGTTTTTCACAGCAGGTCTGACTAATGGCATTAATGAAGGCCCTGGTTCACCCTTGTTAATCTGATTATTCAAATCTGTGCATATCCTACTGTCACACGCCAACATGTCCTCCATGTTGATCATGTTTCCATTGGTCAGTCAGTCAATTCACAGTGTTCACCCCCTGCTGTCCCACCCACAGGCACAGTAACCTGTGACTAAGTATGTAACTGCAAGCAGCTGCCTTCCTCTTTGTTGTTGTGGAAGCCGGTTATTGTTAATTCTGAGAAGAGAAAGGAAGAGTTAATATTTTTAAAATAATTTCACAGATGACAGGACAAAATTTGTACAAAAGCAAAGATCTATATATTTGGTCAATACTGAGGTACCATCATTTGTGAACAGTAGAGCACATCCATCCACCAAGTCCCAACAGCTGCCTTATGAAACTACATTTAAATTCACTTGATCCCAATTTTTATTTGGATCTACACCAAATTGCACTCACTCCTAAATATCAGTCGCCTTAGTATGCCTGAACATCAAGATTCATCAATCAATCTTTGAGAAATCAATGAAAATGCTGAAAAAAAGACTAGGTCAGAGAAAAGGGATCCCAAGACGCCTCAAACTTTAAAGGGTTCATTCTTGAAACCCAATTCCACCGAGTCATCTGTCAAGAAGCTTATGAGTGATGCTACAAAAATGACAAACTCAGATGAAAACATGGCTCTCAGCAGAGAAGCCCTAGCCTGACGTTGTCATTCTCATAATTCTAGTCAGAATATGAGTCTGATACTGTTCCATTGGGCTGTGATTATGGGGCGTGTTTCAACCGAACCAGGAAAAGAAATGCCTCTTCGCTCAATTGGATAGACCTACAACCAATCAGAGCAACGTAGTATGTGACGTATGTCAAGCGACATTGTGAGTTATTTCCTAATTCAGACAGTCAAGACTTTCTCTTACCATTTGTAAGAAGGGATGTCAAGATACCAAAAATTCAGTAGTCGGTGCCAATACCAGTAAAATAACACGATTCTCGATGCCAATTCCGATACCACGGTAAAAAGAAAAAACAACACAGCGTGTTTCCTCATTGAGATCTTTATTACAAGATGAACAACTCTTGTGGCAGTTAAACGGAATCCGTTCAATGGTTACACTTGCAAATATGCACTGCTGTACTCCTAAGCCCCGCTGAGAGCTGCAGCTAGCTGCCCATATCACATTTTTATTTGTGTTGTGGAAATCCATTCAATAGTTTTTGTGTAATCCTGCTGTCAACCAAACCATCCCACAAATGAACAGGAGTGGAAACATAACCCCCTCGGCAGAGGTAACGAAGCTTGTCACATGTTGTGTTGAAGTTGCAGTAAAGTTTAACGTTCCCTGCTGATATAGAATTGTTTGTTTGGGGTCTCAGTGTGAGAGCTGGTGGACTCCTCGGACCACTGGGACTGATACCAGCTCCACCATCCAGATTCCACTGATGCACTCTCAGGAGGCCACGCTAATTAATCAGTTGCCTGGCAACATGTGGCGGGGACGGGATTTTGTTTATCACTTGTTACGCTGAGGCAGGGACGGGAGGAAGTTGAGTCATGGTGCAGCCCACCAGGCCCCCCCACCCGCCAGCTGCAAATATCTGGCAGCAAGCCTCTCTTCAACAGAATGTTTTAAATATTCCGGTCTCATGCTCTGGATTTGAGCAGATGAACACAATAGCCTCGAGGATGTACCAACTCAAGTCTTATTGACAATTTATTTTTTCTCAACCAGCATCGTTTCACCGGATCACACGCCACGCATCCATAGTGGGGTAAAATGAAATGCATGAAAAAAACATTTACAGATCAAATAAATAGAAGCTTTGTGACTCTGTAAATGCTTCCCCTCGCAGCTTCATTAATCCCTTGCATCATATTCAAACAAAGCTTCACTACAAAGCAGAGCTTTACAGAGAGTATACCTCCACTTATTACCGAGCCGTGTCCTGTTTACCACACAAATCCTCAAGCAGCGTGCTTGTGACTGAAGGGAATGGAAACCATCCAGGGAGTCTTGTTGTCCCACATTTTGCACACTGTCACCCTGGCATCTTTTTGCAAAAAAATAAAATAAAAGAAAGATAGTCTGTGCCTTTTGCATGACACTGCACCTGAACCAATACTAACAATAGGCTGTTCCCCTGCTATTCTGGCATCCCTCTCATCTCAGGAGACGTCGGAGTGACAGTGCTGAGCCTGTCGAGTGAATCCCGGCTTTATTTCTTGTGTCTAAATGATACCTGGAATTTAGGAGATTTATTCTTTTAACAATATCTAAAATAACATTTCTTTTAATGTGCCTCCTCCTTCTCTGTCTCTGTTTACATCCATTCACACAGAACCACTTGACTTCTGAAAGAGGACATCATACTCAGCGTGGATAGAGCTCTGAACGCTGCAGTCTGTCTCTGTGAGCTGCGAGGAACTCATTCATCACAGCTCACTAAATAAATCAGGAATCCATTAATTGCATTTCACAGCAGTCATGATCTGCAAATTAGGAATCGAGGGACTCATTTTGTGTACACTGCTTTAATTGCACGGCAGTCGCAAATGCAATTAGTCCAATCCTGAGTCTCTGCCAGGTTCTGCTCTTTCTGTCATTTTCCCCGATGCTTTGTTTTGACATTGTACACAAATTGGCCAAAGGAGGAAAGAGGAAGTGCATAGCATTGTGTCTTTTATCATTAATATTTAATTGGAGCAGTAAGCAACTGCTGAAAACTATTTTCCAGAAGGGAAAGACTCTGGATATCATAAGCAAATTCCTAAATAAAAAGCTGTATCTCTCATTACATTTGAGGAACAGTTTCATCACAGCAGCGCAAATCCCATTTTGAAGACTCCTTCAATTGCGGTAATAAATGTGTTCTTCCATCCACAATAAATGAAGGCTATAATTGGTGGATATTTCCTGGCCCAACCCTGTCCCAGGATTCATTTGGAATCAGTGACAAAACTTTTTTCAAAGAGGATATGGTGCCGGCACGCGACGAGACAGCATCACGCTTCAACTCAACCAAACAGCTAAAAACCAAGGGACATTAAAACGTTCATGTTGTGTCCAACTTCAGCTCTGTTGCTATTGGCAACAGCAAAAAAAAAGGGCAGGGCGAGCTGGTGACACCACTCACGAAGGAAGCAGGCCCTGAATTGAAAACACATATTATTCTGAGTCCATTCAAGAAATCAAGGAGAGGAGAGGAATGTTCATTGTCATCCATCCATCCATCCATCCCTCTATCCATCCATCAATCCGTCCGTCTTTTAGGGTTTGCTTGGTCTTTATTTATCCTAACTTTCTGCTGAGCAAAGCAACCGCAGTACACATGAGCCGTCCTGGCCTGATTAATTGTCAGCTTGCAATAAGAGGAGTGAGAGCAGTGGAGGGAGGAGGTTTGGAGATGGGTGGGAAAAGGGATAGCGGGGGGGGGGGGGGGGGGTAACCGTCCATGCACGCAGGGACACGTCCTGCCTGAAAAAGGAAACAGTCCTCTGACTGAATCACTGTGTGTCATATACATTTCTGGTATGTGGACCCAATGCATACCTGTTCTTGGGTGTCCTGTGTCTGCCTGTGTAAACCACAGGTATGCAAGCTTTTTGTCTTTGTCCAATAGTTTCTTTGTTCTGCAGCTCAGCACTTACATCCCCCATGACATCCCTCCCTTGCTCTCCTCTTCCTGCAGGAGGTCAGAGGTGTGACAACTCGTCATCCAGGACGAATTTGAGATAAGTGAGGAATCGATACTTATTGATTAGAGAAGCTGCCACAATAAACTCTTCTCTTTGCCTGCCTGCTCTGCCTCAGCATCCCAGTGTAGGAAGCAGATGGTGCCCAATGGTTTCCTCCATGCGGGACATGTTTAGTGGCCCAGACACAACCTCTCTGCAGGACTCAGCTGTGTCCGACTGCCTCTCCAACAGACAGACAAATTTAGATTCACATGCAGACATACTGTGGAACACTGTCAATGAAAGAGATGTCACAGAATCAAAGTCTTGTTACTTTGAGGAATATTTTGAAATTTAGGTAAATTTAATTCAAATGCTGTTTTTGAATTTTTAAACGCTGAGATTTTTCATTACGGTGAGTGAGTGTAAACCATTCTTTACATTTACGTGTGATGTGAAGTCGATGACTGAGAATTTATGAGCTATACCTTGATGCTTACTGGACCTCAACAAGGGAGGAAATGAGCTCAGATTTCCCACAATCCATCACTCCTACCCATCGATTCAGTGCTAATTTACTCCCCCGGTCGTTTCACTGGTGCTGACACTGGTCATCTTGCCACATGCATTTATATAGTATTTCTTCATTTGAACTTAAAATAATTGAGGAGCAAATATAAATAATAGGAAAAACAATCATTTTAAACAAATACACTATAATATACAGTACACACAGTAAAGCTCCACATTAAAGCTAGGGTTGGTAATCCTGGAAAAGTTAGTAAAACACTAGGCTACAATTTGAAAAAAAAATGCAGCCTGTACATCCCACCCCTTACATCGGCGCTGTCATCAAACACAGGAACGCACACTTCTAGATTAATTTTCTACGCCTTGCTCGCTAACTTCTGGCTGTAATCTCGGCTTCATCTGTGAATGTCTCTCCGGCTGAGCAATAAGAGAACGACAGACAAGCATGGCAGACAATCATTTTATTCGGCCTGATTTATATGATTGGTTGTGTTTATTGCAGTCCTGCGAGGGCCACAGACACAAACAAATGTATTTATTGATGGGTATCGGGGTTTGAAGATGATTTCAGTAAATAAGCCCAGGAGGTGGAAACCCAAAACTGTGTCACTGACTCACCACAATGTCCAAGGTTTAGTATGTCTCACAAGCAGAATAAATACACACACAGTTTGCTTGTGCACCAGAGAGGGGAGACACTGTATTAATTTAATTATTTACTTAGTCTATAATCAGTAGGTTGGTTTGACATGACAGCCAGAAAGAGGAAACTTCTGTCTCACAGGACATATACCACCATAAGATTTAATTTACAGAAGTTTGCTGTAAACTGCCTACAATTTCTCCTGTTATAGATATTACCAAATTTATACATTTTTGTCATAAACATCTCTTCATTATTTATTGATACATTTACATAATTTAAAGAATTTACACAAAATTACATTTAAAATAAAACAAAACAAATCCTGGATAAGGCCACTTTAATCAAATCCATTCTAGAAGTTAATATGTTCTATCTTGGCCGATACACCACCATTGCACCAAGTTTCAAGACAATTGCTGCAGTTCTTTTTGCGTATAAATGCTCAGAACTGGGCCTGCAAATGACAGGAAAACATTTACACATCATACATTTCAAATGCTTACATTTCCCATCAAAGCCATTTTCACAGCACTGCCCTGTGTGGGAGTTTTACCGATGACTCTGTGACTTGTGATGCAGAAAGTGCCTGTTTTTCTTGGGTTGTTTTATTAGCACGCTGTAAACTGGCAGCCTTGTGAGATCTCTGAAGACAGATGATTTGTTGCAGAACATGTCAATATGACATGAAGGGTTGTGTAAAGTTGTCAGGTTTCTAACTGCATACTTCGGCAATCCTGGCCAGATCCATCTTTTCAGGGAGTTACTACAAAGAGTGTCGTCATTATACAAACTAATAAATAAGGCAGAGCTCATTTATACAGAGCCGAAGGATGCTGGTTGGGTTATGAACAAAAAAATGTTTTTAGAATAATTGATAGGACAGTGGGTGCAGCCTGCTTTAGTCAATATAACTCACTCATTTTCATTTTGAACTGCACACACTCCACTGAAGAGCAGCACACACACACATTCACATAAGAATCCAAACTCAGGAGCCATTTATGAAGACAAACAGCCGAACGACTTCCTGTGTGTGAACAAACTCCCCTAAAAGGACAACAACACACAACTAAACAACTTTTCATGTCATACAAACAAGGACGTGACACAAGCACTGACTTTAATTTGATCGTGATGTTTGTGCAGATCGCTCCGTTTATGTGCGACCTTGAGTTTGAAAAGCTCCAGGCCCCAAAAATAGCCTCAGAGATGAACAGATGTTCATACATAAATATGTGAGCTGGGATGTCAAAGGCTGGGTCACATGTTTCCCTTCTTTTATGGAATATCTAATTGAGACTTTCTTTTTTATAAACGTGAATACTTACTTCAGAGGTCATACTCCAACTCACCAGAAATAATACTGTGTTCTGTTTTCATTTGAGGTCATTGCCCAGAGAACTGTAGTTTATTACCTCTTGTTTCCATCTGTCTTTGTTTGATTGGTAGTTAGCAGGATTACACAAAAACTGCGCAACTGATTTCCTTGACATTTTCGTCTGAGGTGGGGCATGACTCGCAAATTTTGGTGTGGATCCAGATTATAGGGGGAAGATTTTTTACTTTCATTAACATTGTGAGATAGGGCATTTTTCGACATCTGTTCTGATCCCTCACAATAATTCCTGAATCTTGAAGTATTACGGCCATGTTGGAGAAAACTTAATTTTGAGCTTCGTATCATTTAGAAGGGTAATATGAGGGCTAAATGAGGAATGTGAATCATCTTGTTAAATCATTAAGAATAGGTTTCGCAAATAGCGAAATACTTCTCTCTCAGTCCTTTGGCTCATCGGCATTCTCAAGTATCAGGACTTGAGAATGCTGACTAAAACTGAGCAAGAAACGAAAGAACCACACGGACATGGTCTCTTTTCTTAAAAAATGGGACTTCATAGTTTCATCATAAAAAATCGATTTCTTCTCTCATGCCTTTATTACTAAATATTCTGACTTTATTCTTGACTTTTTACTGATTCAACATACACAGATTATTTCTTCTGTGCCCAGTAAATAACATTCATAAAGAAATGTGCGCACTTAATTGAAAGGAATCTATTCCTGTTATTTATGAGAAAATATATAAGCTCTGTATCAACTATCTTTGAATCAGACAGTAGGGGGTGATAATCAGAGAGGTTGACTTTGTTGTCAAGAATCATCGTTTGGAAATATCATCGTTGTCCTTGAGGAGTACTTGCCATCCGCCTTCAAGAGTTATTCCTGGACTGGAGCCTTTCTCACTGTCGCTCACATGACCCTTAATGCCCTGGGAGGACGCTCATGACCCGTTTGTCACACTGCTCTGCTTTCCCATCAGACACAGGATATGAGCGTCAACAGGGGACGACTGCATGCTGTGACATCATGAATGTTGTGAGATATGTTTTTCGACATTTCTGTTTTAAGAGAATAATTTGTGGATAATTAAGTATGTTTAGGGGGCCTTCATTTATAATTGTGTTAAATTTGGCACAGATCCAAATAAAAATCCAGATCTAGTGAATTTAAATGTGGTTTTATCTGAGGACACTGAACAGATTTCCCCAGAAAACCAATTGGTTAAAAAATTCATGGATCTTGATGAAAAAAATCTGGCACATTTATTGGGACTGATATTGATGAGTGTGTTAAACATGGTGCAGCTTGAGACTGTTGGGCCTTGGGGGAGGGATCTGCTCCATTGATGGCCATTTCAGAATGTACATCACCTCAGACATTTAAGATGTTGGCAGGGCCGTGTGGCCTCATCCTCTCCCACAAATCCAGACAATCACGCTTTTGCATTACTTTCCACCAGCGCTTCCTCCAAGAGCAGATCTGTAGTGTGCGACTCGGGAATAAACACGCTGCAGGGCGAAGGCGACTGCTTGTACTCATTATGATAAAACCAGGGATTTGTGATGTCAGCACATGCAACCGACTTCATGAGTGCTGCATCACACCCATGTCAGGTTGCCTGCAAATGAAATCAAAGAGAGGAGCTTAAAGGCGCCGATCGATGTTAAGTAGTTCTTCATCCTAATTGATAATCTTCTCTGTTACTTAAGCACCACAGTGGGATCTTCGGAGTAATGATGCCAGCTGGAATCAGCAGAGAATCCACTTGTGTCCTGTGCTTTTACAGTAGCCATTTATAGTGCTTATATAGATAGCAAATAATAGAGATTTATGATGCACAGGGAGCTGGAGGGTGACATGTTAATTTTATGATTATACACAAAGGTTCTTATCTAAACCACCAACGTCTCTAGACAATTATGATGATGATAATAGTTAAGATCTTCAATGGTCTAATTAATCTTGAGCGATACAGACGTATGATTCCTACCTGCTTCCGCTGTTGGTCTTACAGTATAGCTATGACTCCTAAACTCAAGCTGCTTTCAGGCATGCATTGAACTCTGGATATTCCCATGAAATTGTGTGGATTGGTTGTATAGGAGAACATAAATCACAGAATAAGATTTCCTGCCAGCTATAGTAAACTCTAAAATAACCTCAGAGTGGGCCCATGTGAAATTCTCAGAGAGACGTCAGATTTGAAAGACATTTAGATTTAAGAGCTTTTGGGGAAACGGGCCAGCGCCGCGGTCGATGGGGTGTAAACAAAAATAAGTGATTTCTGCAGCAGAATTAAAATGTGATGTCCTGCCTCCGGCATGCTCTACCCAAACACCACTCCTCATCTGAACCTTCTGGAGATTTTCCTGTTGTTGTGAAAGCGTCTGACCAGGAGAATATCCTGCTGTGTTCTTCATGTGTGAAAGACGAACTCTGGAGACAGTCTGGCTCCCATTGTTCGGCCGTTTTCCAGAGTTGATGTCTGAAAACAGCTTCAGTCTGTGGAAAGAAACACAGTCAAACTTTTGAATATCTCAGCAACACCAAACTTTTAAATTGAACACAAGACCAGCTCTGTTTTTTTTAACTTCACGTTGTAAAAAAGACCCGGTACGTCTTGGGAAAATAACTTATTTTATCCCCCAGCAGAGACGCAATGCATTTCCTCTAACAGTTACAACTGACCACTTCCACAGTCCTCTAATTACAAAATAGACTACCCACTCATTCAGTCTTAATGACACATATCAGTAGTGGAAATCTCATAAAACCTGGAAAGAAAAACATTTGGACTGCACCCAAGAAGACTGTGGATCCAGTGAGGTCATGACTGTGGTGAACAGAGAGCCATTTGTGGGTTGGGTTTTTTGAGACTGTGAGTAACAGTGATTCACGGAAGCGTGTTTAATGATTCAGAAGTGAACTGTGAGAACTACACCTCCTTTCAGACTCTTTGTTTCTCCGTCACATACTTTCAAAGCTTAGTGACCCGTATTTTTATCATCTGTATTGCTCGTGCTGCATGCTTCTGCAGCTACAACTGAATTTTTTCCAATCTTGCCTATAATCCTTACTGCTGACTTGACTTGGCTCTAATAGCTGCACTGGTTTGTGGGTTGTGCATGCCAGTCAAATGATACCGTGTGTTACAATCGGAGAAGCAGAGATGACATCATATTCACATCATTAAGCAATGTGTAAGGAATGGGATAAACACGCAGTTCCATAGGAAGTTATTTTGCGCATTGTAAGCAGTTAAGTTAGATTTTACCGTTCGTGTGAGCTGAATATGAATTGTTATTTAATCGCATAAAAACAAATTGACCTTCAATAGTAGCTGGTGATCCAACCACCCATCTATTGATTCAAGAAATATCTGTCTCTCGGTCTCTCTCTCCTGAAGTTATCCAGATAGGCTGAAAGTGAGAACGCAAATGTCCAACTTTGTTGCTGCAGGCATTGTCTTGAGTCTATTTTGTCAACCCCCTTGTTAAAACTCAGGATGTTGTTCGAATAACACCATGTGAGACAGCAGGAGATTCTCCAGAGGATTCACAGCGAGAGGGTGGAGCCGTTAGTCGCCAACCTGAAAGAAACAAAAAGTATACAAATATTTCCGAATAAAAAAGAGGTGCCATACATGTAGAAGTCACAGACAAAGATTTTGGGGGGATATGGGCTGATACAGTTGTCGATGTGCTGTAAACAAAAACACCTGATCTCCACAAAGGATTTTTTATGTGATTTGTCCTGCCTGCCCTCATGTGAAGTTCTGGAGATATCTGTATTGTTATGATTATGAATGCATCTGACTGGAGAATCTCCTGCTGGGTTGTTCATGTGTGAAAGGCAAACTCCAGAGAATGTCCAGGAACCCATTGTGCGGAAAATGGCTTTTGTGGCTCTCATGTGTTTAGAACTGTTCGTCTTATCAGCTTCCTACTTGGTTTGTGTTTAGAAAAGCCCAAGGAAGTGCAGCGTGGAATTTGGTGTAATTCTGGAAACACAATACAGGGTCATGATTGAGGTTTCTGCGCTGATCCGAGCTGCACTAAACTTTGAATAGACAGGTGAACAGCTCTTTGTGCAGCAGCTTCAGGGTTCTGTGGACTGAGTACTGCAGCACATCTTTACTTTGATACAGTTCAATGACTGCAGGTCACTTTTATAGTTTCATGATGAAAGCAGCCACAGATGTATTCACACAGGCCAAACAAACAGCCCTTTCCAAACAGGCAGGTTTAGAACTGGCACTGCACTCGTATAATAGAATCCCCATATTTACAAGAATAAATTTCAAAGCACAGTGCTCAGGGTGGAGATGTCTCTATCTGCGCAGGCCTTTGATGCCAGCACATGAGAGGTGTGCACAGATGCCTAGTGGGTCAAGTCTAAAGATTAGAGCCTCCCCCCCGCCAAAACCTTTTACCTAGAAATGACAGGCACACGGCTGCTGCTGAGCTGGCACCAGAACAAAGGCCTCCAACAGCTGCTTGATAATGTGCAACAATTAATTACATTCTGATGCCTCAAGTCTGGCCTGTGTCGCTGAGCAGAGAAGCCTTGTCTCGCTGAGGGTGGAGCAATTATGTTAGAATACGTTGAACAATGTTAAGCAGACATAAAACAGTACGTACTTAATAGTAAATCTCTCTCTTGCACTTCTTCATTTTCAGACCCGAGTCTCCTCCAGGACAAGAATTCATATTTTGTGAGTTGGAAGGCTGATTGCAGTGTGTTGTTGGGCTCACCTTGTTCTTTTATTCTGTCACTAACAAGGAATAGGCCTTGTGTTTACAAGAAAAAAAGAATGTTAAAAGATTTCAGCTCCTTCAAAAAGTCTGTTGCGTCAAATATTGTATTCGTATAAATTATGAACAGTGCCTCAGATAATAATAACGCATTTAGTGGCTCCCAGAGAAATCAGTTCCTAACAAAATAAATAAACAACTGGAGCAAATCTGCAGCGGTCAAGGACTTAATGGCTCTGCATCTGTTTGGCTTGTTCTCCCTTTCCAGTCTCTCACTCTACAATAGAGGCTGTAGAGAAAGATTTAAGAAAAACACCAGCAACAACTTTTTGCGTCCTGCTAGCTCTACCTTTTGCAGAAAGACAAACATACTTTGTCACTTTCATTTACGGCTCCAACTTTAGCTTAATGCATTTGGTTCCTTGGCTGCATGCAGATGATATGCTATAGGACGGTGAAGCACGTATCATTCACCCAGGCAAATGTAGGCTGCAGTTGATAAATGTCTCTCCCAGCTTAAAGATGAATTACAGGAACTGACCCACAATGCTGGCGTTTCTGTTATAATGTCAGATATTGGAAATACAATAATAATATGAATCCATGCAAACTTGCATATTGACTTGGTTAGCTGTGAAATTCTCCCTCATTGCAGTACTTCAAGGTCTGGTGAAAACTTAAATTAAACGGAAACTGAATTCAAACGAGTTACTGTAGATTCTCTTTTACTAATATGCCTATTAATCCAAAGCTTTGTGAGTCAGATATAATTTCAATAAGAAGCAGGTATGACGCTCTAATCCAAAATATAAAAATGGGAAATAGGCCAGTATTGCTTGCTGAAAAAAATGAGATGCTCGGACCATATATTTCAGACCCTCCCACACTGTTCAAACCTGGTATTAACGTTGGTCCTGAGTGATCCTTCACAAGTAGTCAGCGCTAAGTTCTGGTCTGAAAGCAACCAAATGCATCCAGAATGCATTCTGAGATCCGATCACTCAAAACATCCTCACAACAGCGTGCATTTATTCTTTCAGTCCATCCGGACTCACCTCACTTGCTTTTTCATTCTCTTTATATCTCTCCCGCTCCAGACTCAGACACACACACACACACATAAACATTGTCATTGGACATATTTGTATCCTCAATCTGGCTAAAAACAACATAATGTGGTCTTCAAAAACAGAAACTACGTACGAAATCTTCAGGATGCATTTAAATGCCTGTGAACAGATGTTATTTGCACCGTCCACTTGTGAGTAAATCTCTCAGGACGGATGTTAATACCAGGTCTGAACAGGTAAACCAGAATTAACAGTTGGTATCAGGTTCTAATCCAATCTTTTCCAGACTAACAGGTTTCATGGATATTCTGCAAGACATAAAAAAGCTGGGGCTCCGGCTAGTAGGACATTGCATGTATTTTCCTAATAAGATACTTGAAATGTTTCTTTTCTACAAGTTCAATATGTGAAGGTAAGGATGTGGATTGTATTTAGCTATGCATTATGCAGCAGAGCCTCTGCACCCCTTCTCAAATCAATATGAGGTTAATCAAAAGGGCACACCAAATTCAACATTGCTGAATGTTGTTTTGTTATTTCCTCTCAGAGACCACTGTCTTAATTACCCGAGGGAAAAACAAGCAACTCTTTTATAAGCCACGTAACCAGAAAGCTGTTGTTCTGCCCCAGGTAAGGTAACACAAAGGACTCAGTGTTTGACATCTGACCAGGCAAGCTTCACCGCCTCCTTGCCCTATCTTTAGACTTCTTCTCCACAGTGAATGAGCGAGCAGTTGGCAGATATGTCCACTTCCCACCACCAGCCCCCGAAAAAACAGTGGCCTACGTCCAGAAAAACAATGCAACACAGTGCCAACAAACAGGCCAGGCACAGTGGTGTTGGATGACTTGTCTTTGTTTGGTCTGAAAGGCTGATGCGGCAGTTTCACAGCACACAGACAAAAGGCGGAGAGCAAGAAACCTAATGGTAGAATTGAACGCGGGGTTGTGCTCGTACACTTTGAATGTGTAGCGGAGTCACAAGGGCTCCATGCCTACTGTGTGTAATTTAGTTTGAACTCATTTGAATGAGACATATTATGCTCTTTCTTTTCTCTAGTTTGTTATATAGATTGTGTTTAGGTTAAAGTTCTGCAAAGTAAAATGGCCCAAAGTCAAGGGAGCTCATCTCCACTACAGTAATCTTTAATCCTGGAGCTCCTGAAAGGCCTCATCACTACCTTGGCCGATACTTCCACTAGGGTAGCACGACCATAACAAAGCCAGGTAATGTGAGAGTGGAGGCTGATGTTTCCTACTCATGCTGGATCAGTAACCAATCACAACAGAGAGGGTGGGCTGGCCAATAAGAATAGACTAGGTTTTTTGTCAGGGGGAATTAGAGAGAGATGAGAGTTGACATGCATCAAACATTTTTGGCCAAACTTGATTGAGAGACATTAATGTTACTATGGGTTTGGGTTGTGCGCAATCAGAACTATATGGGCTCCAAAAGTCAGGGACCACTTTCATAAAACATGGTGTCTGGACACATTGAATAAACAGAAAGTGTTTGTATTTGTTTTGAATGCTCACATGATGAAGAAAAGTTAGATTTCATTAAAAACGGAAATAAAGACTAACGCACTTTTTAGATAATCTCTCCTAGAAGATTTTTGTTGCACTTGGCTATTCATATGAAAATGAATGTCACAAAATGTGATAGAAATAGCTGTGTAAAGAATGACAAAAGAGCTAGAGGAAGAAATTCAAACCATGGTTTGTTTCCACTGGTCAATCATAGCGAGTGGCTGAGGATAAAATCGAGGTCAAAATTTGCAATAAAAACCAAAACAAACCAATATCTGTCAGACTTTTAAGAACCCTGGGTCCTTTACCCAGTGGGTAATTCAGCCTTGTACATTTTATAGACCAAAATCAATAGGTTTACTTGAAACGCAACACATCAAAACCCGGAGGAAGATGATATTCTGGCTGTAAACGATAAATATTTCACAAAAGTGTGACAGACAAGGTCTTAATGCAGAACATTTATACATGTCACACAAGGAAAAGCCCTCACGTTTGTGAAACTGAATTATTTTTGTTTCAGGGTTCTAGTGTCGTGCACATAGCTCTCACCTTGTCTTGGACTTAAGTGGCAATTAAATTTTAATTTAAAGGAATGTCTATTAACTCCCTGTTGCCGAATTATGAAGAAACACAATTTTGACTGAGCCTATCTGTGAATGAATGCAGATTGCCAAATCAAAATAATTTAAGATATAGAATTGGACATATCCCCACTAAAGTATTGAACTGATGAAACATGAGCTGACTTTTATTGGAGCTTTAATGTGTTTCAAAGCTCAACCATTACCACTGTCGTTCATTAAAAATGCATCCACAAAAGGTTTTTTTGACAGTAAATCAGTTTGAAATATTTCAGCGAGTAATGGAAGAGTCAGGAGCAGCCACAGGAAGCTGTAAAGATGAGGAGCTGCAAGCGACAGGCTGCACAACTCCAACTTCTTGGTCAGGTGACCAACTCCTTTCACTGTGCCCGGCTGTTTGCAGACTCATGCCGTGTGCAGCATGAAATCAGTTCGCGGGTGCTCACAGAAAGGGAAAGAGCCCAATATTGAATAACCTCAGCATTAGAATGACAAAAGTTTGCTTTTGCTGTCTCCAGAATTGTGTGATAGTACAAAACTGTATTTTCTGTTTCCACAAGTTACTACATGTGTTGTTAAATCAACCAGGCCTTAAATAGTTGAGTACAGAGTTCTGCCCTGGTTTATGTTTGCAAACCTGCACCCCCCAAAAATCTGTACTGGACCTGATCCGTTACACATCTCCAAGTCCAATTCATCAGCCGTAATTAATAAATACACATACACAGTCACTGACCTTGGAGGATTGTCACCTCCTTGTGCTGGTGGTTGAGTTGTGGACTTGGAAAAGCATCTGTCAATCCTGGAAGCCCCTGTGCGCCTACAGCTGTCAACGTGTTTCCTCAGCGACGACATACCGAGCTAATACCAAAGCTAATAATTAATTTTTTGCACTTAAATACTGGCCACTTTTGTCTTATTTTGACAGTTATTTGAGCAGATGTGAAGTGGTCTAAGGTTGTATCACAGGCTTTCACATTGAAAAAAATCATTGCAGCTGATTAGATTTCATAGAAACTTTTTTAGATGTGAAAAAGTACGGTATAACTTTCAATTTCTGATTACTGAGAAAAAAGAAAAAACGTATATGCAGCCCACCCACTTTTATTCAAATTTGACCCAAGCCCACACCTTTTAATTTGAATTTAATTGAATGCATCCTTTTCACCCATTAAACAACTTTTTTGAAGGTTAGCCATCGGGTACTCAACCCAGTACAGGACTTTATTTGAGATTAAATCTTTCAATGGCTTCATACCCTGTTTTCACATTGCCTACAAGTACGAGTATACCCTGTGGATTACCAATGCGGTTGGAGAGCACATCAAATTAACCAGTTCAGACAGACCATAACCTGGCCACTGGCCACTTGAAAAGAAAGCAGCCATTGTTAATATATTAGCAACACCTGTGCTTTTCTTATAGCGACGCTATCTGCTGTGAAGAAGGCTTATAGGGGCCCAACAGATCAATTTTGCCCTGGGGGCCCCCTGCTGCCTAATCCGGCCCTGCCCCATTGTTGTTCACACTTCTAAAGAGCTGTCTTTCTTCAGAACAATATGCATCCACGGCCATCGAAATGCAAACAATAACATGTGCATTCACAACTTTACAAAAAGCTACAAAGACAGATAGATAGATCAGTCGGTCGGTCGGTCGGCAGGTAGGTGGGTGTGTATTAGGTAGGCAGGTATATTGATAGAACGTAAAACGTTACCTAAAACCAAACATATCTATGTAAAGGTTTTTTTCTATTGAGGATGTACAAATATTATTAAGGATGTTGATATAATTTTTTCAAAAAGGAAAAAAAGACTGTTTATATATGTTTGAGTAACTCAGCTCTCTCAGACAAATTAATTGATAGACAACTAGATAGAAAGATAGCTAGATGGTAGTTGGTAGTAAGATAATAGGTAGGTAGCTAATTAGTTGGTTAAGAAGGCAGGTAGGGGGTTGGTAGTTGGTAGTTGGTAGTTAGGTAGGAAGGTAGGAAGGTAGGAAGGTAGATTGCCGTTAAACATAACCTAAAACCATAGAAACATGGTGCATTGGTAAACGCGTTTTTCTTTGGAGGCTGCGGAGGATATTGGATATTGATATAATAACGGAATAAAATAAACACGTGTTATGTTTTGTGTTGACCCCCCCCCCCCCCCCCCCAGACTAATGGAGTGAACCTGCCCGTCCTACCCCCCGCCCCCCCTCTCTTTGGAACCATCCGCCGTTGCCACGGTTTCCGTGTACGCGCTGCCTGCCCGAGCTGAGTCGTACAGTAGAGTCGGACATGGCGGCGGAGATACAGCCCGAGTGGATCTGCCGTCTCCCTGCGTGCTGGAGTTACGGGGTGACTCGGGATGGACGTGTCTTCTTCGTCAAGTAAATATTAACCCCCCTTCAACCCCCTCTCCCGCCGTAGGCTCCGGCTCGAGTGGCGTGCTCCTCGTTTCGGATTCCCACCAACTCTCCGTGTGTGGTAACGTTTCCTCTTGTCTCCGCAGCGAGGAGGCGCAGAGCACGACCTGGCTGCACCCGGTGAGCGGCGAGGCGGTGACCACCGGCCACCGGAACACTCCAGGTGAGCGGCCGCCCGAAGAGTTCCCCCGGCGGCTCCACAGCGGCGTCATGTGCAGCTGCTGTGGTGGTTGTTGTTGCCCGCATCGTGAAAGCGATACTTCCCACACTGAGAGAGAGAGAGAGAGGGAGAGAGAGAGACCGACCCTCACATCCACGCTGGGGTTCGAGTGGGCTTTTTGCCGCTGTTACACTAAGTGAGCCCTGTCATGCCCCCCTCCTCTGCCCGGCTCCAGAGCCCCTCTCCTCGGGCAGACACGTCTTACACTGACCGGTGGTTTGGCGACTTTGACCGACACACTTCATTTGAGAAGTATTGTTGTCAGACACGTGTTGGTTCACCTGTGACGTTACCTCCGGGCACACAGACCAACAGCTGCTACACACCGAGGGGTTACAGTAAAGACTGGAGCTATACACCTATTTAATTAGTTTTCGTCTGCCCCCTCCTCCACAAAACGCTAACCTAAGCTAAATCTAAAACACTGAGCCAAGTGGTAATATTAGTTTCCTTTCATTGTATTGTAATTGTGATCCTACACCGAGCCACTCTACACAGCAACAGCCGGAGGTAAATGCATCTCAACAGGTCTGCCACTGCTAGACTTTGAATTAAGGATTAAAATGCAGATTCGGCTTCTCATTTAATTGCTTCTTTTTAGTATATAAAATGTAATCAAATCATCATTTCAAACCATAACCGTCATCCTTTCCAAGACTAGTTAAAGGTCCTCTTCATGTCCTGATAGCCATCAAAATGTATTATAGAATGCAATACAATATACTACAATGCAAGGATAAATATGAAGGCATTAGAGGACAATTCTGTGCTCCATCTTGGCACATGAGAAACACACAGGCCAGTTTATCTGTGGCGAGCCTTCACATCCCGTTAACTTCAAATCTGTGAGAGCGAGGAGTCGAATAGAAGGCAAATGGAAGAGTTGTTTCCATTGAGTTTGACTTTGGTGAACTTTGACCCACATTTGCATATGTGCGATTGTCCCATTACTCTAAAATGCCTATCTGCCATATGAACTGTTTTATTTACTTTATTATTCTAGCTTTGATCTTTTTACCAACAGCAGTTCTATGGTTTTATTGTGTGGTTAGTTTAGGGGATGTTTGTCTGTGCCTGTCTGTATTTAGTTATTCTGGTATTCTTTTAATTGCCCTAAACCAAATTGAATTAAGGATTAATAAAGCTATACTGTACTGGATGAGTCCTCAGCAGGGAAGACACACACCGCTGAGGCAGAGGCCTGAAGCTAGGGAGCGAGTAAAAGTAAAAGTCGTCTTCTAGCAGTTGTCAGTGGGCGCTCATGTCTTTTGAAGGCGAAGCTTTGATGAGAGGGCGGATGGGAGAGGATGGGATGTATCGTTTGCATCTTTTCAAAGTGTAACCTGCTCTTGCGATCTTTTCCACGATTACCTTTAATGAACAGGAAGTTATCAGCAACCATTCTGATAACACTTTAAAAACTTTTTCACCAATTTTTTTTGGGGGGGATCTTTGATTGCTGGTCAGACAAAACAAAGCAATTTATTTTATAAACCAAATATGTAACAAATTAGTAAAATTCTCAACAGATTAATCAACAATTGAAAGGTGGAATCCACAAATTACTTAATTCGTCACAGTCAAAATCCTCCAGGTAGTTCTACCATTTTGAGTGTTGTGTCATCTTCTATTATAAAGAAAAGCATCTATTTGTTGTTGTTCACAAGTATTAATCCACATCTTGTTCTTTGACAGATCTGCCCACTGGGTGGGAAGAAGGATATACTTTTGAGGGTGCACGGTGCTTTATCAAGTGAGTCAAACGCCTTCATGACACCTCAACACACACATGCACACACTCACGCACGCACACACACGCACACGCACACACACACAGCATAACCCCAGATTCTGAGGCTCAGAACATTTGTACAATATCAAAGTATTCGACCTGGTAACCATGATGCCTCATTTACCTCCACCACGGATGTTTTGTTTTCACTCTGTCTGTTTGTTGGTTGGTTCGTCTCTAAGCTAGATTACACAAAAACAACAGAGCAGATCTTCATGAAACTTGGTGGAAAGATGTGTCATGGGTCAGGGAAGAACACATTGAATATTGGTGCCGATCCAGATCAGTTTACGAATCCAGGATCCAGGCTTGATATGGCGTTTTTCAACATTTTCTCTTTTCTCCCAGGGAATATTTGATGGATCTTGATGAAAAAGGTCAGGGGCGTTTAGGGAATTGATATCTATGAACGTGTGAAGTTTGGTGCAACTTGGTTGAATTTAAGGGAACTGTTGGGCCTTGGTGCAGGTTTGCACTCTACTGAGTGCTATTGTAGTAATTAAGAGGATATTATATATCTTAATTTTATTCACCTTATATGGAAGAAAAGCTCATTCAAACCCGAGCTGCTCCTGTGAGCATGCTGTGTTTCAAAGTTAAATATTGCTGGGCTGTAAATTATGGAACCTTTACTCCCTATCACCGTTCTGTAGAGGCCTGTTGCAAAAGTTAATGATTAAACAGGAACAATGTGCAAATACTAGACAGTCTTGGGCAAAGTGTGGTCGCTGTCTTCTTGCGAGCTGTTTTTATTTATTCAGACTTACCAATGCTCAAAGCTGAGCCTACTTTGGGGAGTTGAGCCAAAGTATAATGCGCGCTCTATTTTCTGACAGTTATCCTCACGGTTGGAGTTTACAGGGTCTGTTCACAGTTTGAAATCACACTTGTCATTAAGTAGACGCTGGAAAATGTTTCCAAGGTACATGCCAGTTTACTGTTTTTGCAGGAATTTTGAAAAGACATCTTATTTAAAGTCTCCTTCCATCAATTTTTGTTTGAGAATCATACTGAACATCCACAGTATGCCCATTTGTTGAATCTGTGTGGGCAGGAGAAAATGTGATATCTATCCTTCATGTCCACTAAGAGACTTTGGTTTGTTCTGTTTGTGCCCCTCTCCGTTTGAGGACTATGCAGAATCCACACAAATTACAATTGTAGTTGGGTGTGTTACGTAGTCTTTGAACTACATCGTATTTCCCATTTTGTTCTCTTCCTTTGGCAGCCTGATACATGTGACTACTCAGCAGAGATCACAAGCTCTGTCACTCAGTTTGCTCTGATCCCTAATCTGTCCTCAGAATGTTTCAAATCCAAGGAGAGGAGTTGAATCATTTTTTTTTTGTTATTTTGCAAGTCTTATTAAAACACTCCTCACACAGCAGGTATATATTCAAGTCATGTGAAGCAAAGCAAGTAAAGCAGCTCCTGAGTAACTCCATGTTTGGTTCTACCACTTAGTTTGAAAAAGGAAAAATTAATATAATTCTGTCAGTATATTCATGCCTACAGAAGATACTAGCCATCACACGGCTGCCTGCTTCAATGAAAGCTGGTACAGATTTTGTCGATGGCATGGAGAGAATAAGCCTAAATCAGACCAACCCTGCCAAAGGTTGCCTTCTGTGGACTGCTTCCGTAAGACACATTTCCCGAGCCTTTTTTACATTGACCCGCCCAGGAGGTTTCCCTTTGTTGCTTTACTTAGAATTCCAGTTACAACTTGTGGTTGTCCTTACAACTCTCTCTCTCTTTGTGTTTGTGTGTGTGTGTGTGTGTGTGTGTGTGTGTGTGTGTGTGTGTGTGTGTCACGAAGCTGGCTGCATACACCGATAAACAATCATGGTCGTTTCAATGCACAAGATCAATTTTTCAGTTTGTAGTAATGTGTCTTACTTAAGCTTTGAGTAATTGTACCTTGTAAAAACCATGCCCGTTAATTTATTTTTTACTCATTGTTTCATGTTGACAGGTTTATGTGATAACTGTCTTGGACAGTTCATAAGTAGTACATTTTGAGGCCTTATGTGAGGATGCCAAATATAAGCCTCTGAAAACTGTCCAAAACCATTATAGCCCGATGACAGCTAGATAAGACTATGCCTTGTTTAGTACATTAAGTTATCATTACTTAGTCAATTCAGTATTATTAAGTTAAGTTTATATTTTTGCATTTCTAATTTACGTAAGCAGGACAAACAACAGCGCCCTCCTCTTGTTCTCCGACTCACAAAACAGGGACAGGATCTAGATTCATTTCTGTGACTCCAGTCCTTTTTTTGAGCCGATGAAAGGATCTGGCCCATTCACATGCTGGCAGTGTCGCTGAGCTGTTACCATCGGGTTACACAGTGTGAGCATCAGTGAGCAGATTGTGCTGACGTTGCACTGTTCTGTGATCGTATGTGATGGGGAGGATGGGCTGCAGGTTGCTTGTGTCATCGTGAGGCAGAGGTCCTCACATGATTTAATTAATTTGTTGGCAGTGTGAATTTTGAGCGAGTGACGGTCAGTGCGGATGTTAATTGAATCTGTCACGGCTTGCTAGTCTCCTCACACTGAGCAGTCCTTTTTTTTTTGAGTTTCTGGCTTGTTTGCAATTGGCTCTGTGCCAGGTGGCTTGTTACTTTGGTGAACTAGGTGTCATCTGGTCAGTAGGTGCTCCCCCCCACCAACACAAAGTGAGAGCATGAGAAGGTGTAAATCTGCAAACTATAAGAGTCTTAATTTAATTCATAGGCAGACATGTGGAAGTGAAGTCAGACTGTTTTGTTTCCATGTTACATTGGACAAAATATCTTGAATAGACGATGCCTCTTCAGTTTGTCGTCCTCTAGTGCGTGCTAGTTTTTTTGTTGATTATTCTTTTGCATCATCGTGACATGACGAGGCCACAAATTTGCATAATACTCACCTAGCGGCTTGTCTGGTACGCCTGCTGATGAAGCCAGGTAAAGCAAGAGCAGAGGCTGACATTTCCTATTCGCTGTGAAAGCGGTTGACCAATCAGCAGAGTGGACCAGCAATGGACAGTTTGGGGAACAAAATGCTTTTTTTGTGACACACACACACACACACACACACACACACACACACACACACACACACACACACACACACACACAGAGACACACACAATCTGCTGTGACTCATCAAGTGTTGGGTGGGTCAATAGCACCCATCCATTAGTCCTAATACGTTCACATTTTAAGCCAGTCGCTTTTGTTCATGGTTTCAAATGTGCTACACTTGGCAATAAATCAGAAAACACTGAACAACATCCGGCTATTTTCCAGATTTGGTCCTTCAGGAGCTAAAACAATAAGACACACATCAGGGTAATGGACACTTTGTACTTTAGATCAACATGATGGTTACTTAGTACCCTGATTTATGGTCGAGAGGTGGGAGCTGGGAAGATTTATCTGTTTATGATCTATAGTGAGTGTGCTCTGATGTTGATGATAACATGTAGGCTCAGTGCAACGTGCTACATGGATGAACCATTCTACACACCAACCAGAGAACAGTCTCTGTTCAGCTCTGTTTTTGTTTGTGACGTAAACAGTGTTTTGATGAGACTTTGCCATCTGGCCGGGTTGTGTTTTCCATTTTTTTCCCTGGAGCACATGATCCTACATATTTACTTGAGAACAAGATGCAGTAAAGCAAAATAGATCCTCTCCTCCACAATGAACACTGCTCCTAAAGCTCCTGAATTGCCCGGTCAATAGCCCGGCTGATACTTCTGCATTATTGTGATGTAATGTTGTATCACAAATCCACATATTTGCATAATGCACACCCAGCAGATTCCCTGGCATGCCTCCTAACAAGGCCAGGTAAAGCAAAAGTGAAGGCCAAAATTTCATACATGTGCTACAAGCGGTTGACCAATCAAAAGAGAATGGGCCAGCTGGCCAATCAGAGCAGACTGGGTTTATGAAAAGGCTGGTCTTAAAGAGACAGGTGCTAAATCCAAGGATTTCAGACACAAGCTGAAAAGAGAAAGAAAAATAAGCTGATGTCTCTTTAAAAATTATAGTGGGAGAGAGATCACCTTTATTGTGAGTTGGATGTAGGAAGTGATTATAGATGACTTTGATATATATGATTTTTCATGAAAAGACAGGTGCAGACATCCTGTCAGTTCCCTCTGTTTGTTTGCTAGTCTTGACCTCACTGCAGAAGTCAAAGCTAATTGCTGTAGGTTGCGCAATGAGATGGTTGATGTGTTGATAAGTACAGTAGGGAACTCACACAGCTGACCCGCACAGCGCCATTGGCCAAATGTCTGGTTCAAATACCATTTACTTATTAATATATAATTTGATGACATTTTAAATTAGTCCATTAATGGCAATTTTCGACTTCCAAGTGCTCATTATTACAAAGTGCAACATGAAATATAAATATTGTGCTAGTGTGCTCTGCAACCGCCGCTCTCATTCGGCTCTTCACTTCTACATCTGCATAATTCATCACTCAGAACTTTGAGGAAAGCATGTCAGATTATATTTGGCCATTTATGACAAAACTCTCTATTTGATCTCTGTTTAGTTGTTAATTCATTTTCTGCTTTGAATGCCCACACAGTGTCTTTTATTTTAAAGTGAGAGCACCGCGTCACTCGCATTTGGATCAATACTCAATTGCGGTAATTGTCCCTCAAATCGAAGTAATCAAATCCTCATTATTTTAATGGCTCTGTGGTTTTTATTGATAACCTGTTCAGTATTCTGTTTGTCTTTATGACTAATGTGGGGAAAACTATTCAGAAGCCGTATATTTCCTGTGACTAACATTTGGCAAAATGACTCGCGTAAAGGTTCTCGTTTAAAAGACACGAAAGCATTGACACAGACAAATATGATGAAATGTCATGATTAGGCTGTCCAACTAAAATCCTTTGTTGCTTAACTAGACTGTGGTGCATGTTTGCATTTACAGAAAGGCTTTGCATGCAGAAAAAACACCTACAAATGTAAGAGCACAGAAAAGTATTTGTTCACTGAAATAGAGGCAATTTTTTTATGCCATTACAGTGGAAACAAGGTGTGAATAGTTGGCTGTATAAACAACCAGCATATTAAAAAAACTGTAGCTTGAAGTGAAGATATGTTTGTGTTGTTTTTTGAAAACCTTTTTCTAGTCCCGTTAGTGATGGTTGAATAAAGCTGCTCTTTAACGCAGTCTCTCTGTTGCTTGCTGTAGTGAGGTTAAAAAAAAAAACTTATAGTGTGCCCGATTCATCGTTTGGAAAATAAAAATTGGTTGATGTGAGACTATGCATTGTAAAATATCAAGCCTGAATTACGTTTTATTGTTAAAAGGATTTACATCTGTCAATAAATCAGAAATGTTTCACATGATTCTAATATGATAATGATAATTCTTTGAGGATGTCTCAAGACTAACTACTCTTTTTATATTCATCATTTATCATTTGATCCATTGTTAGAATGAAAATTACACTTTAATTACCCATAGTAAAAAGATTTGAAAATGTCAATAGTCATAGCTAATTATTTACTCAACATGAAGTGTCAATGTTTGCCTATGTGGGTTATCTGTATCTTTACCTTGGATGAAGTAAAATCTGAGTGTTGATCCTTCAGGGCAAGAGTGACTGAGTTCCTGTGCGCCCTTCATAAAACTCAGACGGACAGTTATGACATCACATTTAAAGGCTGCCCCTTCTCTGCATGGAACAATCCACGCATCTATCTGTGAGCAAAGCCTCATATCTGACCCGATTATATAACCCTGGAAATCCAGTCACAGAAGTGACAGTGTGAGTTGTTTGCAAGATTTTTATATATAGTAGAGTAGTTTAATCAACGATCACAACTGTGGCCTCTACATTCGGGCTAATTGAACACCATCAGGTAAAAGATTAGTTTTGTGACTTTTAATGCTGCTGCTCCGGTGCATTGAATCAAGAGCTGTCAACAGTCAGAACTGTGTGTTTCAATCAAGGTGTGATTAATTGCTCTCTGCCTCCAAAACAGGATTTCAAGCAAGAGCATTGTCACGACCCTGTTAATCCCCCTTTATAACTCAGTTTTCAATTTAGGAATCAATGTTGTTTATTCCTCGGACATAGAAAATACTGTGATTAGCTAGTAGGTGTAAAATTGTATTCGGGGACCCCTCCAGTCAACAGTTAAATGTTAAACCACCGCACTAAATCAGTGTGCATGGCAAATTAAGCTCGGAAACTCTGCCAGCTCCCCCACTGACGCCATCTATACAATGTGTTGTTTCACCAATTCGGCCAAGCACACATAAAACAAGTATTTACAATTCTATCAAGAAACTAAATACATCAAACATGTGGCCAAAGTGCACAAAACCATCACCATTAGACTTTCACTTTAACTAATGGACCCAGTATCACATGATAACTGAAATATGAGGACAAGCAGATACTGACATTGCATATTTGTTATTGCCTGGATGAAAAATTCCTAATTTCTAATTTGTTTGATAAATTTAAATCTGTGACACCAGTGAATTCTCATTTCTGAAAGTACCCCAATCCAAACAATTTATTTCTGAGGCCAAATTCTTTCTTTTTTTTCATCAGTAGCAAAAGTCAACTTTTACATGTAAACATCTTGATCTTTGGTTTCAGCAGCACATGCATCCATGCTGGTTTAACAACCTACAGATTTATGACAGCAACAAGTAAAGCTAGTAGTATATCCCAGCACACACTGGCTGACACACTGGGCAGCTCACAGAAAGACTGATGACCACATTCACACCTATGTGCAAATCAGTGGCAAATTACACCGTGCTGTAATGTCTGGCATGTTGGAGGAAACTTGAATACACAAAGACTACATGCAATCCCCTAGACTGACCATAAAAAACCTTTTATAGGGGTACCTGGTAGGTCACCTAGGTAAGGCTAACGTCCTCTGCAGCAGCCAGAGGTTTCCTGTCTGACTTTGGTGCCTCATTTCGGTGCCTGAGCTCTCTACTGAAATAGTTGCCCTGTTGACAAGCGACATAAACATCACCACACGTGCTGAGTTACCATTACACTTAACTCTAATGGCAACACCATCAAAGTTACTACAGTTAGATAGTAACACAGTTTAGGCACTGGTACCGTTTTCTAAAAGTGACGTTTTTTTTTACGTATTTTAAAATTTAGCCCCGGCATCAGAAAAAACTCAAATGATACCCAAACTGACAAACAGCCTTTTGCTGTTTGTCCTCTCCTTTCTCTCCCCCTTTCATTCTTTACCTGTCCTGTCAATATAGGCATAAAATGCTCCAAAAATCCTTATATAACCATTATCATGACGCCCATGTGCAATGTGTTTGGAAAGAACTAAGACATCCTCCTACAGATGGCTAGCATTAACAAATAACTCACTGGGTAAAATGCCATATTCAAATTGCAAATCTCTGAGCGACTATTTACGCACTCCCTTGGCAGGAGAGGCTCTGATGGCTGTGGCTGCTGACTCACTGACTCTGTCAGTGCTTGGTATTCATGCAGCTCACTCATGTGATTTAAGAGGGAAATTGTGGATGTGGATCTGCTGTACATCATTGTCGTGTCTGGGTCCATAACCCTATATTGTGAGGCTGGGTGCTGACTGGGAGACAGACACTCAACTAGGCAGGCGATTGAGCTGCTCTCAAACGTTTCCGTCTCTGTGGGGTCCCTGCCATCTGGCTAGGGCTTGAAGAAAAGCATGTGTGTGTGTGTGTGTGTTTTGGTGTTGGGCTGCTGTGTGTGTGTGTGAACATATGTGTTAAAGATCCTCTGATGCTGGTGACTGCCCCAGGTGCTGATTAAGACAGACTCTTAGTGAAAATCCACATCAGACCAAGTCGGCCTCTCCTTCAGTTCACAGTTTTCCTGGCTGCCGCTGTAATGCCTCTGTTGTTTACAAACATTGTGCTCCAATCGTGGATTGTTTCCCATTTTATCTCATGGGAAAGACTCTTTTCTCTGGACTGGAAAATAGAAGCATGGCCATTTTTGACTGGATAAGAAAGTCTTTGTCTGCAGTGGTCCCTTCTAACAAGGTGAGGTTGTATTGTGTGTTTTCAGGTCCAATATAAAGATATATCAAATCAAAAAGAAAAATTGATTGCTTGTTCACATAGGCAATGCTATTGCTGAAAAAAAAAGATACAACACACTGACATGGTACATTTTTTTATTGCATTATATAAGGGAAAGGGGGGCCTCCCGCCTCACAGCAAGAGGGTTGCCGGTAGGGCTGCACGATATATATCTAAAAATATAAGTATCGCAAAAGAAAGCTTGAGCTGCGATATATGGTGTTCCATGTGCTGTGCGTTAACGCTCTGCATGCCAAATTTATGTTTATAAGCAATTGATTACAAAAATTAAAAAAAAAAAACTTTCCATGGTCGAAACATGTATGTAAAGTACCCAAATTATCAAAGGTCGTTCTTTTTGGAGATGGGATGTTCTGTTTCTTTTTTCTCTCTGTACTCTGGCTTCCCCCCACAGTCCAAAAACATGCAGATTGGGGTTAGAATAATTGGAGACTGTAGGTGTCGATATGGAGGTGAATGTTTGTCTCTGAATAGCTGCTTTCAGCACTGAACTCCGGATAATCTCCTGAAATGATCCGGAGCGCCTGTGTGTCAGAATGCAAATGTTTGAGTCAGTTGCCCATTGACATTATACAGGAGTTTCTTTCCTGCCACCCCTTATTAAATAATCCAGAAAATGTCAGAGCAAGTCATACACAGAAGATGTGATTATGAGGGTCGACGCCGGTGTCAATGTGGTGTTAACAAAAACACATGATTTCCGCATTGGAATTTATATGTTGTGTTCTGCCTCCTGAATGCTTGGCTTAGGCGCTACCCCTAAACTGAATGTTCCGGACATTTTCTTGTTGTTGTGAACGCGCCTGACTCGCATCATCTCCTGTTGCGTTCTACATGTGAAAGGCAAAGTCCAAAGAATGTCCGGATCTATTCCAAATCAAAGGCGTTCAAAAACACATAAAATAGGCCAAGACTCTCGAGGGTTAAGCTTAATATGACATATTTTTAGACAAGTGGAGCAAACCTTGCTGGTGAGCAAACTGATTGATGTACTACATTGAAGAATATATAAGTAACTGCCAGTGGTACGGAATATGTTGATTGAATGTAGGCCTGCCCACTGGATTTAGTAGGCTGTAGTAATTCCTTGGTCCTAAAGCCTCTTAGTTTTGTGGTGTCTTTGATTTAATGCTGAGAGAGCTGTTGAACTTGAGTAATCCTGCATTAATCTGCAATGAGCTGTCCTTTGCTAATGCTTCGCCAGGTTGAATACATGGGCAGCTGCCATCATAGGGGCCCGGGGGTCATGCTTTTGGTCGGATATTATTCCACATATGTGATTATTTGATTTGCCAATTTTTAGGGAGCAGATCACAAGTTATATAGGGAATGTATTCTCTTCTATGAAGTCCACTTACCTTTATTTTCTTTTTATCCATATAGTTGGGAAGCAGAGAGGGATCTAAAGTTTGAGAGCCACATACGAGAACAATTTTGCAGCATTTGATCTGTAGCCCTGTGTGAAGTTTCAGTATCCTGGCAGTTCTCTGCCCTCCTCTGATGTCAAACATTCAAAATACTTACCCAAGCCTGAATCACTGCTTCTGAGGAGCCTTTTTACCTGCCACACTTAATATTACTAGAAGCTTAAACTCCCATTACAACTATGACACTTTGGAAGAGAAACTTTGAGATAGAAATTCTCATGCTGGGATCCTGTACAAACAAAACAAAACTTGATTATAGCACATGAATTGCAGATGAATTATTTTTAAGTTTGACTCCATGATATCTGTCTGTGCTGCCGGTGATGACTTATCTTTTAAGCTCTCAAAACGGTACAGCTGCTCTATCATGCCCCAACAAAGCCAAAACACTCTCCGCTTATCTTTTTTGCTTGTCAGTATACCTCAGTCCAGTGGACAGTGCACGGCCCAGTTGTTTTCCAGATGGTCTGTGATGATTAGGGAGCTGTTGGAAGCCGTCACTTTGCTCAAATGCGCTACAGCTGTGAGCTCTTGGAGCACCATGTTGAAATGTCCACAAGCTTCCCTAAAACAAATTGTTACAAATGCAGCCTCTGAATTTGACTTTATCCACGTCCAAACTATTTCCTCCCACTATTGAGCAGAAAGAGAAACCAAACCTCTGTTCTCACGATGTCCACAGCTGGATGAAAAGTGTCCACTAAAATACTGCAGCCTTTCTTCTCTTCTCACTCTTCCAGAGGATTGAATTAACGGTGTATTGCTTTACTGATTTACAGGTTGCTGCCAAGTTTTCAATTTAGCAGCAGCAGCGAAGGGATTAATATCGTACCCTCCTGGTCCTGCGGCTTTGGCTTATTCGCTCTCTCCTGGCAACAGTGTGAGCTGCACTGTTCTGCTGCAGCCCTTGACAGTCCCGTGAGGTCTGCTGTCAGATATGATTCAGGCTGCACATAATGTATGCTATCAGCAGGACTTTGTTTCTTTCTATAAAAGAAATCCCCTTTTTATTATCCCCTTGAAATTCTTGTCTGAATCTCTTGAGCTCAGTGACAGCACAAATACTATTGGCTATTAGCTGTAAGAAATTATAAACTTGGAATAATTTCTCTTGGGGTCTTTAAAAATCGTTTCAAATCAGTTTTCATAGAATAATGCCATGCTTTTAACATTTGCCATGTTTACCTACTCCAAGGGGGTATGTAGTCACTTTGTTTCTCTGTGTGTTAGTCAGCAGCATTACACAAAAACTATGGACAGATTACCATTAAACTTGATAGAAGGAAATAACTAGTGCAATTTAGTCGCAAATAAATCTCAATTCAATTTGTATCTTAAAATGTCCCAAATATTAAATAAAACGGACTTTCCAGCTCTGTTAACAATTTTTTGTTTTTTAATAAATATTAAACATTTGGCTCAGTATACGTTTATCAGCTTAGTAAACTGAATGGGATGGTTGTAAGTTAGATGAGCTTTTAGATTATTATTGTATTAGGTTAGTATTCCAGTATTAGTATTTACTCTTGGGTTTCGTGTGGGTGTGTGTTTGCTCATCTCTTCACACAGACAACCTCATGTATTTAGTTATTAATCGATGGTTTTGCATTATGAATCCCGATCTTTCTGGTCACTTTAACAGTTATGTCCTGGCTATCTGCGTCTCGTCTTCTGTGTAGCAGAGAGTGCACACTAAATGTTGGACTTTTTTCATTATCCTAACACTAAGTAAACTTCAGTACTGTTCAGGTTATAATGAGTTGTGATGCACAGGTCAGCAGGAGTGTGGAAGGGGGGCGGGGGTCACTAGACAGGAGTCTCTGACACGGTACAAACCTACCTAATCACTTCACAGCATTGGTTCCATGGTGGAAACCCTGTATTCACACTTTTTGTGGCCACTGTTTGACATTTACAGCCTCGTTCACAGCCTCTCCTCTGTCATCTCTGCTTCACTATGCGGGTGTCAGTGCGTGAGTGAGTGGGGGCGGGGCCAGTGTGTGTGTGGATAAACTCTGCAGAGGAGATGAGATGAGGAAGCAACACGACTCGATCAAATAAGACACACCAGCTAATTGCTTGGTGCACCGGTGCGACCACGCAAAAGTTTTAGTCGCACTTCAAAGACCACTGTTTTTTATTTGAGTAATCTGTCCCTGCTTGTGTTAATATATAAATGTTTTTTTATTTAATTCGCTGCCCATCTTGACCAAGACTGCCTGGTAGAAAAGATTGTATGTCAATAGACATATCATGGACAAATAAATAAATATTTATTTATCTGTATTATTTTATATTTGTGGCTCACAAGAACCCAATAGTGAGTGTTTATTAATAATAGAATAAAGAGGGTGCTCAATGTGAATGAGAGCCCTTAGCTTATCTCTATTGCTTTTATTACTTATGGGTGAGATGGGATGGATGACAGGCGCATTTTCTCTTCAGTCCCTCTTCGGTGCTGGCACTCATAGAAGCCATTCATGTGATTCGTCCTTATGCAATATCATAACTGTGTAGAGCACTTCAGTACTGATTCCCAAAACCATCAACCCAAAGTGAAACTGCTTTTTACAACCTCTTATCCGGCCTCTTATGTGTCTGTGTTCATTTATTTTAGTGTGTGCATGGCCCATCCTGACTTGAGTGCACTGTAGATTCTGCTGCTAGATGGGACACTTGAAAGATATAAATAGTACCGAGGTCATCACGACTGCTTCAAATAGTACCAAGTTCTGTAAGAGGTGTATTAATATGAGAGCCATCAGATTACACAGAGAGTAGAAACTTCTTGTAAACTACAGATACACAAGACATCAAATCTGTGCATAGTGAGTTACTTGCTGAGGATTTGGTTCCCTTTCTGTGGAAGGGGAGGGATTTATTGTCAGTGCCAGTGATTGGCTAGTACACTACATCTATTGCTCAACTGTAGGGAAGTGACTCCTCTACTGTCAGGCTTCTCTCCCACGCTCTGTCCTCAGATCAGGCCGTCCCTGCCTAAACAAATATTTGAAATCTGTTCCAAGTCCCTCATTAAATAATGTATACCTGCTGTGATTGATATTGCACATTTGTGTTTCTCACAAGCTAAATGGCATCGCTGGAGTTACCAGAAGAGGAATGTGCCAAACTGGGGTTGGAGTCACAGAAAACATACAAAAACATGTTGCCCCTCGTTACAAATGAACAGGAGTAGTTTGTGCAGCAAACACAAAACCCTGGAAAAAACAAACAGCTAAATGTAAATCCCCTGATCTAAATTGGTGCCTCCGGAGTTCTAGCCCTCTGTTTGAGGTCAGGTGATTCTCTTATAGCTGAGGAGAATCACACACATGGTTACTGTACATAGCCTTTGGATATTTACTGTAATATATAACATATAAAATAATACTCACCACAGCATTTAGTAGGTGTCTTCATGGCCTGAATAAAATTGTCCTTGCATTTCCATCTTCATGAAACATTTGCATAGTCTTGATTTGAAGGAGACACATTATGCTTGTTTTTCAGTTTGTTTTGTATATGTAAAAGTTCTACAAAATTTAAAGCCCCAAGTATTACCAACAGAAAACACTGCTCCTGAATCGCCTCATCAGTTGTCCAGCCAATACTTCAGGGGTATTGCAATTTCACCTGACATCACAATGCCACGACAGCGGGACAGCTGACCAAACAGGGCTGAATCGGGAGGGGGGCCTTAAAGAGATTGAAGCTAAAATCAGGTGTTTCAGACAGAGGCTGAAGAGAGGAGCTGCAGCAAAGAACAGTATGAGGAAAATGATGTGTTTCCTGAACGTGAAAGCATGTTAACTGTTTCAAGTAATAAGCCTAATTAAAATCATGAACCTGATTATAATATTTCTCCTATATATCTTTTAAAGACTGCGTTGTTTGCTGTCTATTCCACTGTTTATAATCCATTACAATTACCACCTATATTAGCGCACTCTGCATCATACTGTGTGTCCTTGTGAACACGCAGACAGACTCAAAGATGTAAATAGTAAGGGCCCCTACCTCTCAAAACATCCCTTCACCTCACCATAAGTGGTTCAAAACTTAATAGATTACCTTTACAGGCTACATGCAATAAAATCAATGTGCCCTTGCTTTTATACTGCATATCAGCTCGGTGCAGCTTGTTTTCAGGTTCAGTTAGAGGATGTGTGAGAGCCAGAGTGGAGTGATCTGACAGGGGCTTCATAACTGTAGTAATGGTTGCACCTCATAGTGATCCATCAGTCTAATCAGCTGTCAGGCCCCTGCAATATGTTTCTGCAGCAGTAGGGATGAATGTCTCCTGAAGTCTAGAGTCTGGTTTAAATATCAGCACTACTTGCTCAAGGATAAATGCAGCCCTGGCACCTCTGTGCTACTATTCACAAACTGACTGTGTGTGCAGACATTCATCCTCCACTCTGGGTGAGAGGCAGCACGCTGTAAGACCTCTGCTGGTGGTTCAGATAAATACACCCTCAGCTTTAACAGTGAATTGCTATGTTTCAGCCTCCGTGGGATTTGTGTACGTAGGGGAAATTTTGAAGACGTCCTCCCTGTGTGACAGCTTTATTGCTGCCTGCCACAAGACTGATGATGGCTCTTACTGAGTGTGTGTGTGGGTGGGTGGCATGGTGTTTGTGGGCAATAAAAGTGGTATAAATGTCAAAAACTGTGGAATATGATAGGATGATATAAAGAAAAAACTTTTTGCACCATCAAAAGATCTTCATTTAAATATCGATGAAAAACAGCAAAACTGACACATTATAAAAACAAGTGGAACTTTTCTTAAAATCTGAGAGAGATTGTGTATTGTATTCATTGCTGTTATGATCAGTGGATTGATCAATTTGTCGATAGATAAAAAAATTGATCGGCTTTGAAAACAGATTAAGCGTAACAGTCCTTTATCAAGCAAACATGCCAAAATGTGATTGTTGTACGTTTTTTAAATGTGTCTGTCAACATGCTTTTACCTAATACAGGGAAATTAATATTTTATAATTGCGACTTTTTATTTGCTCTAGATGGGCATTTCCAAAATAGTTCTTCCGTTATTTGAATAATAATCAGAAATATGAACACAAGGGATTTGGTGTGTTGCAGGTTTCAGAGCAGCAAAATGAATAGATGAGAGCAAGAAAAGTAAGAGTTCAGAAAGCTGAATTAGAGTAGTAATGAAAAAGGGTCTATGTATCTCTGTGTGTAGGTTCTATAGGTAGGTTGGCTGCTATAGCTTGTAGACTCCCATGGGTACAAGCATTGCAAACTACCTTAAACTAGATCTAGGTCTAGGAAACTAGGTATTTCACCCACTCCTAGTAATATATCTCACATGATTTTTGCTGTATCGAAATACACTACAACTTCTCGCGCCTTTTAAGTGACTTTAATCTTCATCTTAACCACTGAGAATAAAGCATCTTTATTTAATTTGGCCCACTTTTGTAGAAAGTTAGAACCATGAAAAACCTCCACTCCTAAGTTGTGGAAGCTTCATTAATACCTTTCAAGTCTCTCTGTAGTTCTTATGAGAATTTGAGGAGTTCAGAGCTCTGAAATGCTTCCTGGTAATTCAGGCTCCGGTCCTCAATTTGTCTGAATAATCTAAACCCTTTTCTGTGAAGTCATTTGGAACAAGCCTCTGTTGTGGACTGTAAGATCCTCTGAGCTGTTAGAATTGCCTCACTACCTATTTGTTTTCATTGTTTATGTATGGAGGAGGGAGGGTCATTAGTCATTCAGTGTGACAGAGAAAAATGTGTACACAAGAAGTTTGCTCTTTGCCAAGAACTAAAGCACAGTTGAAACTGGCTGTTTGCCAGGCTTGAAATGGGCTTGATGCTATCTACAGTCTAAATGTCAGCATTCTCAAACATATATATCCATTTTATTTTGAAATCCAGGAGCTGTTTAAATTTTTGGTTGAATTCAGATTTATACTATTTATTTATTTAAAGGGCTATAGTTAAGTTAAGTTTGACTAAGGTGAATCCCAAGCTCTCCATACTATCAATAGTTCTGAAGTGGGTCATTACTGGTGTCCAGTAAAAACCTAGAACTTTTTTGAATAGACACTGGTAAGTTACCTGATTGGTCTCACCTGACTTATCAATGCAAAAAATGAGCAACTGTGTTGTTGGTTCTTTGATTCAAAGTCAAAGCCCGTGCACACTAACCCAGTCAGCTGAGATGCTAAAGAGCATTTTGATAAATTGCAGTAAAGCTGAAAGTCTGCTGCTTGTGTCAATAGCAGATCCAAGCTGTATAAACTTTTTTTTATGAATCCAGCTTCTACTGATAGTGACTCAGCGTCATAATGGTATTAAATTAAGTGATGTTGAATAGCTCATTTTATCTATTCACCAAAGTAACATCAGCCTTATTCAACACACTTAACAAAATGTTATTTAGAGGCGAGAAGAACCATAACCATAACCATCAGACTAGAGCCCGACAGATATATCAGTTGGACAATAACATCTGCCTTTCACAAACATATTGGTGTTTATGTTTGCCGACATGCACAGATATGAACATTTTACAGAATAAACAATGCAGAAAAGATGTGCATCTATGTTTACATTTTAGGTTTTTGTTTATTTTCCTAATTTAAGTTTTATTTATTAGGTTGTATTTGTTTTCTTTTTGTTTAGGATACAGTTCATGGTTTAAGGATAAAGCCTTAATTACATTTCTTTGTCATAAGAGTTTGATAATAACACCTAAAGGAATTGTTGCCAGATTTGAAAATATATGGATCTTTAATATATATATAATATATATGCTAGGTATATCAGTTTTACTCTCTAATATTGCTATGGGCCACCAAAAATCCATGTGGGTCAGACTTTAGTGATGACAGTGGACCTGAAGCCTGCTGAATAAATAATTGGAGGCTCCTGGTGCTGTCCACACAGTTTCAGATTTCAGATGAAACATGACTCAATAGCTTTGTTACTCATGCTCTGTCTCATATTGTTCCTCTTGAAGCATGAACAGGTCTGTAGGTAATGCCCAGCAGCCATGTTAACAGACTCATTCTAGTAATGAGGCACTAATAGACTCATGTTGAGAGCCTGCCTCAGGCAAAGAGGAGAGGTATGTATGAATTAGGCAAGCTTTTCATTCCTATCCTCCCACGTCCCATTGCAACACCACACAGCTTTAAAACTGACTAAATAAACCTGCACTTAGTCACTGAGTGCTGTAAGGTTTTGGGCTCTGGTTGCTAATCCTCAGTTGCTCTTGATAATTTTGCATTAATTATGAAAGTCAACCCTAAACATTGTGAGTCACTAACATATTCCTTACGTCTAGACAGATGTTTAGAAACGTTTTATTTAACCCTTGGTAGAATACAACGACTATGTGGCCTGATGGAACCTTCGTGTTAATGGACAACACTTTGATAACCCTAACCCTAACCCATATTATGAAAATGAAGAAAATGAACCAAAAGAAGAGGTTGCCTTGACTAATGGAGAATTTCTGTAGTGTGGAGCAGCAGTACAGCTGTAGAACTGACATGGGTTAGGGTTCAGGCTTCATCAGACAAATTGGTCCATGTTCATGCTGCACAGTGTTCACAAAGCCAGGAGTTTCGAATCAGTCATATTTCCTTCCTATCACAGAGTTTGGGTGTGTTGGAGTTGGGATTGGCCCTGTTGCTTCAGTTCACTGTGGTTTGGATGTAATCTGTAACAGTCACCACCCATATCAAAGGTGCAGTAATCATGGAGATATGAAATTATATATTTTTGCTCTGAGCAGAAGATTACCAATTCAAACGTCCTTATGCAGACAGAGGGGCAGATATTGTAATTCTTTTTTTTTTTATCCCTTTACGAAATGGAGGCGTTTCCCCGTTTTCCCTGAGAATAATTTATGTTTCTTAATGAAAAACACATTAAGGAAACTGATGTCTGTGAGTGTGTGAAATGTGGTGCTGCTTGATTGAATTTAAGGGGACTGTCGGGCCTTGCTGGTGTCATGGTGCTTTGTTGGCAGACTGATGGTTCATATGAATGAATATCAGTGAATGTTTCAGAGGATATTTTCAAGCATTTGTCTCATGTAGCGTTTATGAATTTCATTTCTCCTGAGAACCACAGAGATTTCCTTCTGTTCCTCTTATGTGAATATCCAGGTATGACATTTCACATCACACATCACATCTTTTCATTGAAAAGTACCAAAAGTATCGCTACTGTCAGTGCTTTCCCACAATTCAGAATTCTCAAAGCAGAATAAGAAATCGACAAATATAAATGTATTTAAATATATTTAAAGCGTGTGAAAGCAATTATTGTTGGTGTTAAATGCAAACATGAGGATACAGTATATAGATATTAAAATGAAGATTCATTCAATGAGATTCATGAGCTTTTCTACACATTCTGCTCTTTGAATGGATCTCAGTTTACATTAAGGCGTGTAGCTAATTGAGGGGAAATCCATGGGGGCCTTACCGGAACAACTTCATCTTCAGTCTGTAGAATTTGTCGCCTTTCCTGTGATAAACAGACCCTGATTAGACAGACGTGGTTTTGTCTGTCACCTTTACAAAATGAAAAAACGACACTGAAGGTGATAATCCATAAGTCATGAATGTCTGCAAATCTTGTTTTTAAGTTGTGGAGATGGAAAAGGCCAAATTGAATGTTCCCCAAGTTATAAGGTATCTGGCAGGAGGTGTTGTGGATGTGTTTGCTTTAAGGTCCTGCCAACAATTACTTATACTTCTTGTTATGGAAACATAGAGAATCACTATTTTAATTTTTCTACTACCATAAAATAACACACAAAACAACAGGTGTCCCTACTTTACTAGTGGATTACAAAATAAAACAGGAGGTTAACCCACATGCACACACACACACACACACACACACACACACACACACACACACACACACACACACACACACACACACACACACACACACACACACACACACACACACACACACACACACACACACACACACACACACACACACACACACACACACACACACACACACACAAACACACACTGAGATAATTACATTCAAATTTTTAGGGTATGCTGTAGTCTGTTCCATTGTCGTTCCTGTAGGACCTTTAGAAATCCTTTCTATACAAGACCATAGTAATCAGGGTGGCTTGAAATGTTGTTTGTGGTGGGTCATTTCTTTTTTGGAAACTTTTCTTAGTTTCAAAATAAGTTAATTTAAGGTAGTTAAGGTATTAGTATTTCGTGAAACATCTTCTCAGTTTATATGGCAAGACATGTTTGAAAAGATGAAATCCATGACCCACACCATAGTGGTACAGGAAAAAAGAACTATATGTATACTGATTTTGCTAATTTTATTTGTTCGTAAACCTTAAGGATTCGCCATCTCTTTAGTTTTGTTGTATAGAATTTATCTATTGGCAATCAAGTGGTTAAAAACAAGATTAGCCGCTGCTTTTTCTACAAATTGTCCTAACTAGAATCTTTAGACAGGGTTACCAGGGGGGCTGGGGGGCCATTTGATCTTTACTCACTGGCAACGAGGCAGCACGTCTGCGCTCTGTATCTGCAACAACTCATCAAGCCACAGCCGAGGCCTGGAGAGCTACACCAGTGTTTGAGACTATCCCTCTGCTCCCTCTGTTGTTTACAGATATCATTCTCTTGGCTTCATTTGAACATTACCTCCCACTGAAATGAAGTAGCTTTTCTGCTGAGGGAGATGCTGTTTGACTGAGTTCGAACACATTTCAATCTAAGAGCCTTTTCTTCACTCTGGAGACCAGAGTTTGTCCATTTATTCTGTAAAGTAAGCAGATGTCCCACTTGGTGACGTCTAAGCGGGATTATCATGTGGACTGCAGGTGTCTCAGTGATTGTTAGACAAGTCTCCACTTCCTCCCACTATCCAGGAATGAAACAGAAATATCCCGTATACAAACACTGGCATCTTGTGAATTTGGAGCCGCTGTAGCGAGATCCCGTTGATACATGCACTTGACCAATCACAAGACTAGTCTGTCAGCTATCAAGCATGTTTTTATAAAATAAAAATTTTAATTCTGGAAAAGGGAGCACTTGGACATACATCAGTGTGATTAACTTAAATGACAGAAACCATCTTTGAGAAAAATGCATTTGATGTGAACTTTTGTTTTTGTTTGGTCCACATCCCATCAACTAACATTTATGACCTATACTGACCACAGCCACCAGATGGCGACCAAGATGCTTAGGCTGTACTTATTGGATAACAGTCATCTTTATATATTGTTTTCACAGACTAGAAGAGAAAAAGAATCCAGGGATTATTCAGAGCCCTTTGTTTAGTAGTTAACATTTGTGCTGACCATCGGCAGTCATCAGAAACAGGATCAGTGATGGAGGCGGCCAAAAAGCAGTAGCTTCTATCATCACTTTCCTTGACTAGAGGAGGAGTTTAGTGATGCTGTTGGACTCTAGAATACAGCAGCTGTCTCACACTCCGTTGAGCAGCTCGAGGGGATTCAGGCACGTGGAATGGATTCCCCCTCTACATTCCCCTTTTGAGGGTACCATCAGGAAACAGATGATGGAAAGAATGACCTGGGTGCAGACCTGTGACGTGGTGGAGAGGCCACATGTTAAATTTAGCCGGCGGGCAGCTGGGCATCCCACAGAAATTGCAGCTGCTGGGAAAGAAAGGAGTGTTGTGACACTTTGACTGCACCTTGAGGGGAGAGGAGATGGAAGAATGATTTGATGTGTGTGTGTTCGGTGTGTGTGTGTCTGTGCAATACTGTCCTGTCATTTTCTTTTTCCTCCGGCACAGCCATTAATAGACTGAGTTGCACATCTCTGTGTACGGCAGAGAGATGAGAAGCCACTTTGATCTGGATTATTTTGAGGTTTCCTCATTTGATTGAAGTTATTTTCAAAAATTAAATATACACTATTCTTTGAACAAGCTTTAGTTTCTGTCATTGTCTGATATCTGAACATTTGTCTTTTCTTTGATCTCAGCAATCTCTGTGCCTCTGTGGAAGATTGTGTAAATAAAATAGAAAAATAAGACTGTATAGTCCCTGATGGGTTTTGTCTGTAGTTGGTGCGTCTGATGCAACAATAGCACGTTAGATACCTCTCTCACTTTTATCATTTGGCAATTTTCAAGATAAACAGTGTCTTTGCATGTACGTACTATGCTTAAATCATACTTCACAATGAAAATCACAGCCTGCATATCATGAATATCCTTCTGTGCTGTAAGTTTGGGCTTTAACAAAAAATAACCTTGAAACACTCGAAGATTTTTTGCACTTGTCTGGATTAGGGTGGATGAACGTTATATTGATGTTGGATATTTTCATGGGTGGGGGAGAAAGTCCCAGAGGTAAAAAAAAAAAAAAGACCCATTTGTGCTTTGGATTTGTGTCTCTCCCTCTGCAAGGCTTTTCTCCTAAACATATACGAGTCATAAAGAGTCTAGCAGCTGCACTCAGAAATCTCCATCTTCTGTGATTTATTTGATGAGTGTGCATAAATAGACTGAGATCATCCAGCCCTCCTGTGATGTGGGTTTAATTGTTTATGCCCTCGTGCATTCCCGTGCTCATCTCCAGAAAGTGCTGTTTTTCTTTAGCCTTGGTTTCCAGCTGCAGGGAAAGCTGACTGTACTGCTGAAAGTGAGAAGTAAGCACTGAGATTAAGACCAGATGTTGGCTGGCTTGCATTAAGCAGTAGTTTTGCTAACAAAGTGTAATAATTGCTTTTGCCCAGCAGAGGGCCTCAAAGGAGCATAACATAATCTAATATAACCTCAACATTAAGATTGAACATTGCAATGTATAGATAGATCTATGTTGAATTTAAAATATGACATTTGCCCTCACAACTTGTGTTTTAAAATGTTGAAACATACTTACACTGGCAAACCGGAACATTTTTTTGCATCAGTAAGAAATGTTTTTGTCATAAACCCCTTGAGATTTATCGTCTTGTTTGTGAGGGAGGGGGGGCGGTCCCAAACAGTACAAGGGACAATAATACAGCACACGACAGTTACAAAACAAGCATTACAACAAACAAGAGAACAAAGTAAGGACAGAAAAAACAAAAGACCAAAATTACTACAGCCTCAGACTAGACAAAGTCAAAAGATAAACAAAAAGATCAATCTGTTAAATAAATAAGGAATGAAGAAGAAACAAGAACTTGTGGAACAGTGACATCATTACTGAAAACAAAAGAAATTTGGTTTAATACAACATTTCCAAACAAGCTAGATGATGATGGAAAAAACTAAACGGCAACAAATTACAATCATAAGGAGCCTAAAAAAGTCTTTATACAAATGGTACAATCCAGAGGGTCTGATCCGAGTTGCTCAGTGAGTAATGGGGCATGTAAGGGACAAAAAGTTTAAGTCAATTTAGTTGAAACTAAATTGAAATCCAATGAAATTGAAGTCTCATGTCTAGAGGGAGTGGGTCTCACATTGAGTGATGGTGTGTAAAGAAATAACAACCAAGTACAAATCTGTTTCATGTAATATTGAGGGGATGGAGAGGCTTTCTGGTTAAAAAAAACATTCATACATGTTTAGCAGCATTGTCTCTTGATCTTATTTGGTCCATGTAATTATATCATTGTACTACATTTTCCAAATATATTCTATAAATAGTATAGTACTATAAAAGTGTCCTGTCGAAGTCAGGTTTAACTGTGGCCCTTAGAGGGCAGTGTTGAATTCTTGTTCATTATGTCCAACATCTCTGCATCAGAATGAGAAATGGAAAATAAATATAAGTATGACAGTAAATGGAAAAATGGAATGCATCTAAGATTTTAAAATAAAGTTTTAAAATTGTGTCCATGATAATATAATATATATAAAAATAAGCCAAATAACAATATGTAAAAATACAGTATACAAAAGATGATAACTATGAGTGAGTGAAAATAAATTCATGAATTTGTATGTGAGCAAGGTAGTGTGGCTGTTTAAATGTGTGTGTCTGTGTGTGTATGTTTGTGTGTATCTGTGTATTTGTCTGTCACATTACTTGTTAGACCATAAGTCTTATTAACAACCCATTTTCTGTTTTCCCGCCCCCCCCCCCTTTGCTTTTTTCATCATCAATCCCGATAAGTGGCGCTTGAGAGCGTGTTTCTCTTAGAGAGTGAAGAGGCCTTGACTCGGCTCAAAACAGGAGGAGGACTGGGTACATTCACCTTGAGATGTTTACAGTAGAGTGTGTTGACCGAGCGGGAACATTTCTTCCCACTATCTGTTCCTCACACTGCTAACTCGGATGTTTATGGAAACTGCCTCATGCATGTGGCCCATGTTTTTCTAAATAGAAGAAGTGGACAACATTCTTAGTTTTTTTGCAGTTCAGTTTGTTGAACCATCCACCTTACTCCCTGCTTCTTCCTCTCCTGTCTTTCTGAGTAACCCCCTCCACTCTCACAATGCACATGCTTGTCCAGATGTTGATATATTGCCTCGGCGAGCCCTTATAACCACACACCTGACACATGCAGCTGTTGGTCAGAGGACCGTAACCAGGAGGGAGCTGCAGCCCACAAAATTCTGAACACATTTCCAAGGAGCGTGTTGATGTGAAACAATATTATCCTTCCACGGTCATCGTCAATGAGCTGGGCCTGACTGGCCCGGTTGTGGGAGTGCTGAGCTGTAAAGGAACTGAGTTTAAACCGTGACAGAAGTAGCTTGTTGTTCTTCTTCTCTGAGGATTTCAGTAATGCAGCTGCACCTACAAAAACAACAGACCTTGGAGTAGACACCCTGTTAAACAGATTTAAAATGATTCGGCCTCTCCCCTTGATGAGTCTGTTTTTACAGACGAGGTCAAATTATAGAAAATACTTAACGCAGTCTCTTTCAAATTAAAAGCCTTATAGCACTTCATGCTTTTAAGCTACAATTTTGCCGTTGATCTCACTGAGAAATGCATGAAAAAGATACTTGAACGTGCCAAACTTGCAATGGGTTGAGTCTCCATCTCATCCGACTGCCCTAGACTGAGAGCTGTCCTCAATTTGTCGGCTGGGTCTTCCCCTGCACATTCCCAGTTGTTGTTTCAGAGCCGCATTGATCGCCCCCGTTTCAAATATGGATTAACAGGGTGTTGTAATAGAATGTCAGATCAGGTTATAGGAAGGTTATGCGGGGACACTGTGTGGGATACATAAAAGCCCCATGCTTTTATTTTATTTGTCAGCAATACTCATAAAAATAGCCTGTATGTAAAAACTGAGGTAGAATGTGGAATTTCCCTTTTAAAATAGGCTACTTCTGAGAAACTAAATACACACGTCTCCTTGTGAGTGGACTCATTCAGGAGTCAATGTGTGTTTCAATGTCACCATCGTCTCTGTGTGCGTCTGTAGATTTACATTAGACAGCATTCCGGAGCTTTGCAGCTGTAGCCAATCCGTTCCCTGTAGGATTCAACATTCAGCAGCATGTCTGATTTGTTCGTTGTTGTGTCTGCACAGACGTTTGTATTTCTAACAGGTTTTTTGTTTGTACAGTGCTTCTGTTCTCTCTGGGAAGTTTAATCAGTTTCATTGACATTTAACCTGGTTTTCAGATCATGCACCTCTCAAAAAGCTTGAAGACATTATTATTTACAGTAAGAACGTAATACTTAATCTATATTTTAAGGGCTAATGCAATATAGTCTTATTGCAATATAGCATCCACTACACTCAGGAATGTAAGTCTCTCTTAACCAAATCAAAATGATGAGAAACATAACAAGGCAAATGTAAACAATTCAGCTTGTTCTTACGCTACCAAAATACTTGAACAGTCATTTACATGTAATCACCAATGGTTTGATCTCAACGCTTTTGTATTAGAGTTAACTGTTGGAGCTCCATAACACAGTATATTCTTTAGTGTAATTCTTTGTAAATTACCTCAAAGATGATGATTATACGGATCCATGTTTTCTCTTTGCATTGATGATATTTGATCATAAATCATTAAACCAATGTATTGATCTAGATTGATAGATTGTGACACCCGAACTACATAACCAAGCTGATGCACAGCAAACTCATGAATTGAACCTGTCTTTAAAGCAGAGATGCAGAACTGATGAGGTGACGTTACATGTTTGTTAAGGTGCGACTGCTTCACGTGACTGAAACTGGAGACAGGAACTATAAAACGTGCTGCTCCCCACAACGTTTGTTCAGTCATCTGCTGTTTGCTCACCAGCAACCTGAAGATGTTAATATTTGACAGTTCACAGCCCATGATGGGTGTTTTTGTGCTTCTTCAAAGAGCTAAAGAGAGCCTGGAGAAATTTATGACTGTAATAAACAAATTTATATGTAATTGTAAGTTAACGTGTCATAGGAAAAAAATGGGCCTGTATGATTACAGCTGTTGTGTGTTATTGGTGTACCTTCTAGTGACTGGAAGTTAGAGGGACTAGATTCTAGTCCCTCTAACTTCCATCATGTGTCATTTCTAGAGTCGAACACTCACATTTACATAAACCTCCTCTGCTTCTCACTTTGTCATCTCTCTCTTTCTCTCTCTGTCTCTGGAAGTTTCTTGGTCTGTCGCTCTCATGTCTGACCCACTTCTGTTGGTCATCTTTTTGTACAATGAGTTGGAGCGATGTCTGAGTGAGACAGCGCTGCCCCATCTCTATGCTGCTTACGCTAGCAGTTATCTCTGCCCGAGGACGGGAGGAACTAGAGCTTAACAGATCCTGTGTTGCGTTTCATTACATTGTCGCTTAAAGCCGGCCATTCTCTCAGTATCTGCTCATCTGGAATCAAAGTCCTTTCCCCTCAGCTGCAATTGTGGTTGCGGCTTTTCCCGCAACCCCAGTACGTTCATAGCGTTCCCAGTTAAAGTTGTGGATGACAGATGGATCAATAGCAGTCAGCACCAGGGGGGTTGTTTTTTGTTTGTGGCTGCGGTTGATGATATTGGATTTTGCTCCTATATTGAGGGCACAATCCTCCCTGTCACATATTCTCTATCAAAATGACATGCACGCACACTGTCTCACACACACGCACACGCACATTCCAAATGCAACTTTCCATGACATTACTGGTTTTATCAGAAGTAGGCCAAAGCAGGAGCCCGGCCCTCTGGCAGGCGTACTGAGCATGCTCAGTACTGCTCTAGGCGAGTTAGTGGATCAGGACCTTGTTCTATACCACCACCACATTCCCATCTCTCTGTCTGTCTCTGTCGATCTGTCACAGCCCCTCAGCTTCATGCACCAGACAAAGAGGATTTAACACTGGATCAAAAGAGAGATAGCCAGTGTTTTGTTCAAAGGCTACAAAAATTATGATACATTTTACTGTTTTTGTTTTCATTATAGATTATCTGTTTGATTATTTTTTGGTCTGTAAAATGAGAAGAAAAATGTTTAAAGGCCATTCACAGTATCACTTCAGTTGGTCATCATGTCTTGTAAATAAGTAGTAGGTAAATAAATAAGTATAAACAAAATAATCAAAAAATGTTTGAAATGTCTGTATTTATACATTTATACATTTATATTTTTACATTCAATTATTCAATGGTTTCCTGCATCTACATGTATATACTAAAACCCAAAATTAATTGATTTACTGTTAAATAAGACAGAAAAAAAGAAAAGCAATACATTGTATAATTAAAAATGTGGTTAACATAGAGATTTACTAAATATTTGCAGTTCAGCTTTATTCATAACTAAGATAGTTAACAGTGTTGAGTTAGCATGCAGTCGTTCTGCATTGGAAACTGACAAACCTACACACTCACAGAGCTCTCCCACGGGAAGGTCTCTATGGTCACCACTCTGGAAAAATGCATCCCCTCAGCTGGGTTCCTTCCAAGAGAGGAGTGCTAACAGGCTCCTCATGAAGTGACGTGATCTACTTCAGCTGATCAGAGTCCAGTGTTGAAGGGCTGCATCTCTCACAGCCTGAGTGGCACTTCAGCGATCATAGATCCCATCATGCCCAGTAACTAATTATTTAGAAGAGCAGTCTGCATCTGAATGTGAGCCAGCTGTGAGATGTAAAACCCTTGAAAACAGCATTTTTCCTGCCCTGGAAATCAAACTACAGGAATCTACAACTGCCATCAATGTAGCTCCCCACACCACCTGTGTTTCTCACTCTTTCAGCCAATACTCTCTTTCTGCCCCTCTCAGTTATATACTTGCACCTATTGAAGCAGTTGTGTGGCTGTGACAATAGCTAATTCAAATTAGATCATTTACCATTTCAATGCATTTCAAATGTTCCCATTCATATTCATTTAGACAATTAGAAGAGAGTGCCATAAAACTTGAGGCTTTTTGTTGTGGAGCATTTGAGATGGGGTTAGAGTTCTTGAACGGTCGAGTTGAATTGACAGTTTGCATCCCGTTCTTTAGGAATAAGTACTTTGGTATTTTTTTATTTTACACAGACACACACGATGTCACGTTTGGTGAAGCGTAGTTGACTACATTCGTGAAACATTTGTCTCAACTCTTTTGCTGAACTTTACATGGTGGAGGTTTGAGGCATAAAAGCTGGTTCTGCATTTCAATTCTTCTCCATAATCAGTCTGAAACTGAACTGTAATCTAATGAGGAGAGTGAGCAAATAGATGGCGCTATGACACATGCTGCCTTGGGCTTCTCCACTGCCGTGTAATCGTCAGTTTTCAAGGTTTCCTTCTTAAAAAGTGTAAAATTCAATAATTTATTGCTCAATGATACAGTTATTTGCATGCTGTAATAAAAACTAAAATCAAGACATGGAACTGTTAAATATAGATACCGTCTGTCTCTGCCTATAGATAACGTGGTGTTTCAGGGGTTATTTTCTACTAGGTTACTTGGTTTTATTTTTCAATTAGGGGATGGACGTGTGATATTCCTTCATATCTGTTACCTTGTTTAGGTGTTGGTTACGGAGGCTCCTTGTGTTTGGGGCTGAAGTTGTTATTGGATCATGGCCTACATTATCCACTCCCAACATGCTAATTGCACCGGTAGACAAATCAATGTATTTGTTTAGCTCAGATCCACTGTGGAAAGGAGTGATTTACAACATTTCCAAAGCTGGCATTGACCTGCAGGATGAGTGAAATGTTCTGTGAAGCGTTTAATAAGATGCCAAGGTTTCTCATGCATTCAGAGTTATTTTAGTATGTGCATGTGCTGTGCACATACTGTATATTGCTGTAAAACATGTATTTTACAATCCTCTTATTAGAAGGCTTAAGAAGTACTACCCTGACCAAGTATGGGAGACATGCATGGCTACTGAACTGGTTGACTTAATATATGCTCAGCTGCTAAATTATTAGGTGCTTCCACTTTAAATTAAGGCTGTTTAATAATTGAATCACCTCCATGTAAAAAGCAATGCAGTTAAACAACACCACCAACTACATCCTGCTTATGTCACACAGTTGGATCAACATCTCTCATTAGCAGTCTGAACATGACATGAGTATCATAACCTTGTTGAAGGTAGGATTTAGTACAGGGCAGGTGTATTAGACTGCAGCAGTTGTAGCCAGGTACCCATAATCAACTGTCAACTGAATTAACTGAATATCCAACCTGCTACATGAATCTACTTCCACATTTGTCACCACTGCCTGTTTATTATTCACTAACTGTTCATACTAGTTCCCTATACACGTATGCACACCCTCAGATTCACACAGAATTCTGTGGCCTACCCAATAGAGTTTCAATTTCACAAGTTTTAGTTCTCTCTCAGCGAGCTTTGTCTCGGGAGTTAAATTTGGCTTCGATGTCAGTAACAAACTCTGACAGAATCAAGTGTCCACCAAAGCTGTATTTTATCCATGTTTGAAGTGTATGGGTTAGTGCAACAACCATCAGTGTGCTTATGTGAAAGGGTTATTAGAAGATATATGTAGGAAAAATAGTGAAGGAGAATTTGTGTACACATACACTATCTTTTCGTTGCAATCAAGAGACATTGGTTGAGTAGTAGAAACCTAAATTCCTGTGTACTTGCAGTGTTGGGGTGCGATCTCACATCCAAAGCGCTGCCATGTGAGCAGTTGACATTTTCCCATCCAGTGCCCACATTGTTTAAATAGCAAATGCACTTGTCCCCAAGGGTGTGTTGGTGTTCAGATGAGGTGCGGTCGGACACATTGTTGGTGTTCTGCTATCTTGACCAAAACGTTAAGATGATAACATGCAACTACTCATACAGGAGGTGGGTGGCACCTGCTTCACCTCAAGCTGCTCTTCTGTATCCTGCTGTTGCCGTAGATGGTCTGCTCTTGTAATTTCCTTAATTTACTACCTGTTATCATAACCAAAATCTAACAAGGTGCTAGCACTCCTAGCTTTTAAAGGGAATAGGATAAGACATTCCAATTGGTTTATTGCGAAACACACGCATTAATAATTAAGAGACTAAGTGCAACCCTTTTTTAACCATGTGCCAACTGCTGCAACCTTTTTTTCTGCTGTGTAATGAGCAGACGTGGATATTGATGCTTCCCAAAAACACTTTCCTCATGCACTTAAGATCATATAACATTAGGAGCGCTCAGTGTTGTGATGTATGCACAGGAACATCTCTACATACAGTGATAATAAGATCATGTATAATTTTGTTCTAGTCCCCGAGCTTCCTATGACTTGATCATTGCTTTACTAGACAGATTTAAACACACTTATCTCATCACTTTGCAAAACTGGAGCTGCACAGTTCAATATGAATGATTCAAAGGCGAATGATTACATCTGTATTTGCCTCAGAGGTGTAAACAGAGAGTTGACAGGCTGATGTTGTCTAGATATTTCTGGAGTGGGATTGGAGTCGGGACCCCCCGCTAATACACTGAGTTTGAGGTAAGAACGAAAAATGAAAGTCAAGCCTGGTGAGTAAGGAGGTCTTGTAGTTGTGTTGGAGGGGGCAGGGCTGAGGACTCGATTGGTGTTTGGACTCGCCATCTTTGGAATTTGTGACTGTCAGTGCTGCCAAGGTTCCACAAAGCAGACCGAGCAGTGAAGCGAGTGGTCCGACCCCTCTGTTCTCATGCTGACCTCCTGTGATTTCACTCGCTTCTGCCATTGTGCTTGAAGAAGACTCCAGTTCACTGAGCTGCAAACCTGATCTTTCTCCCACTCATCTGCTTCATCATTGCTGTGACTTGAGCATCGCAGGGCTACACATTGCCTTTGCCTCCAACTGGCTTATCTGCTCTAGTATGAGACAAATCCCAAATACTGCCTATTGATTTTCAATGTGTCATTAGCTCACTGATTTATGGCTAGCTCATTTATATTATTATAGTCAGCAGGATGTTGTAATTCATTAGAGGGTTTGACTCTCCTAAACTTCCTGGCAGCCTGGGGGAGCGTGAGTTTGACCTCCTCAGTGACTGGTCCATTTTGTTAGCCTCTGCAAAATGATCCATGTTCCCTTTTGATCTTTTTCTAATTAGTCCACATGCACGCACAGTGCTTACTGTAAACACATTTTCCTTTCATCACCTCCTCCCAGTGCAGTTGGGACTGTTGTATTTGTGCACCATGAAGCATTGTGTTGTTTCTAATAACACATCAACAATACATTCAAAGGAGACAGATTCAGGTTCATCATTTTAGTTTAGGTTATTACTTGAATGTTTACGTGCTGTTATGCTCAGAAAAAGCATCCCTTTCCTCAGGCTGTCCATTACTGCAGCTCCTCCTTTCAGCCTCCTTCTGGAACGCTTGGTCTTAGCTCTTGTCTCTTTAAGCACCCCCCCTAGTCTGCTCTGATTGGCCAGCTGATTGGCCCATTCTGCTGTGATTGGTCAACCTCTGTCAGTGCATGTAAGAAATGTCAACCTCTCTTCTTGCTTAACCTGGCTTTGTTTGGGAGCGTGCTAGACTAGCCGCTATGTTTTCAATATGTAAATGTGGGTCAGTTGACATCACAAAGATGTGGAAGAGGCAGCCCGATGACTGATGAGGTGAACCAGGTGCTTCAAGAGCCATTCTTTCTGTAAGGGAGAGGAGCTCTCTGTACCAAGGACTTTGTGCTTTTTAACTTTGCAGATCTTTTAAACCTTAAACACACAATAGAAAAGGGATAAACAAAAAAAATGCATTATATGTCATTAAGAATAACGTTTCATACTTTATGATCACAGTCATGTCAGTTTCCATGAGAAAATTACTTTTATAATCAATGTAAATGAAAAAACAACTGATTTGTGCTTATTCCCATTAATCGTATCTGCACAGTGAAGGGAACAGCTTCAGATGTTGTTCTTTGTTGCTCTGTTCTTGGAGATCATGTTGGATAACATCAGTCTTGGCTGGTATTTTTCCTCGAGCGTGCCATGACATGTCATGGATTATCTAGAAGTCCTTCACTGTGCACAGCCTGAATCCTTTGGTTTTTTCAAAATAAAAATGACATGTATTTGCATTCATGTGAACACTCGTCTTAATCAGCATAAATTCATTATTCATTACAATCGTGACCTCCACAAAGTCCTTGGTTGGAAACACAAAATGATTTTCAATTCCCTGATGTCACTAGAGTGACTACATCTTGGTCTTGTTTGTCTGCCTGGATGTAACTGCTCAGCACTCAGGAGTCCACTGTTGTTTTTCTGCTTCATTTGCCACACTGCTAATTACTGGAGTTGGAGAACCCCTCCCCTAAACCACACGCTCACACAACAAGGCGCCAATAGGGTGGCCGTCTCAGCCCAGCCCCTCACTGGCTCCCCTAAGACAAGCTCTTGATGGGACTATTTATGCATGCAGTATTCTTTCACCCTCACTCAGCTGAAAAAGGAGGCGCCTGCAGAACCCTGGCTAACACTCCCATTCTGGTATCTTCTTCCATCCGAAGTACGTAGTTCTTCAGAACTCTAGCAGGTAATAACCTGCAGCTCAGTGACAAAGGACAGCATGTGTGTGTGTGTGGGAGTGTATACAGGCGGAACAGGAAATAGCCAGAGACGAGCGTGAGTGGGCAGGTAGAAGAGGATCCTCTAAGGGAGGGTGGATACACATGTGAACACTTACAGCGATTCCCTCTCCCCTGATGTCTGTCTCTCTGCGACTCTGCGTGGGCCGTTAATGAGTCTGAAAGCTTCTCCTTGGCGTCTGTCAGCTGAGAATTGGATGAAGCCTCTAGTGCAAAGCTGTAGCAGAAAAGAAACAGTGTTGCTCGTTGATAATTGGTATAATGTAGGTGGAGGCTTTTTTTTTTCACTTTGTAGCCTTCTCCATAGACTAGCCTGCCTCAAGTTGCCTTGTGTTCTCCTGCACATGACAACTGCTTATTAGTCACACAAGACGATTATGTAGTTGAAGGTATTCCACGCTTTCAGGGGGCAAGACTCTTACATGAACACATCATTGTGCACACACAATCTTTAGCTTTACTTTAAAATCAATCGAGGTTCCTCATCACTTGTCTCATACAGCACACACACAAAAAAAAACGTTAAGCATTTTACTGGATTGTAGAGTGTGACAGTGACCACTTTGAGAACGGCTCTGGTTCTGGATGTAAATTTCCCATTAATTTTCTTCATTAATATTTCAGAAAATCCTTTTAAAAACAGTTTGAAGCGTGGAACCAGGCCGACCAGCCTGGCCAACAAGATTATTCAAGACCATAAACATTTGATTTGGAGAAAAACAATTATAAGAAAATGGAAAAAAGGCTAAGTTAACCCTAACACTGTACATACTTATTATAAGAGTGATATTTCCATGGTAACACGGCTTCCACCAATCACAGATGTCCCTATTAGACCCCTAAGGATTGTAGGTAGTGTAGTTCTTCCCCATAACATCGCATAAAACGTGTTTTTCTCCACATGCATTCGATATCATTCGGACTTGTGGCTTCTACAGGAGCAAAATCTCATTGTTTTACAATTCTGTAGCTTGTGGACAGTCTACCTCGGATGGTTACAATGATGACCAAAATCTCTAGTCAGGATATAAATGGGATTCTTACTTCCGCAAACTACACTGTTGAGCTATTTTTGTTGCACAGGAGATGCTATTGTTTACAGCCTCCATACAACTTTTAACTACACACACATTGTCTCGTACTTTACGAGTCTCTCAGCTCTGACAGGCAGACAGGAGTGCTGGAGCCAAACCATTCTGCTCTGATAACATCAACAGATCTGAGCATGCCCAATGTGTTTATCCTTACTCGTCATAAAGCCTAATTGTGTGCAGCCATAAAATTGGGTGGAGTAGTTAAGTTTTGAGAGGATGAAAAAGAGTTTGTGTGACCTTGGTATGGTCGTATACCCTGTACTCCCCCATACCCACCCATTCCTCTCATCTAGAACAGATTCTTGGAACAGAAGTCAGGTCTCTCACTCCATTTGAATGCCTGATGAACTGCACTAAGGACTACTTCAGATTTGTTTCCACCATAAAGCCAGAGTTTGACATGTTTCCCAAATATACAAAAGAGGAACTTACAACAAATACAGTTGCCTTCAGAACAATTGTTCAGCTGGAGGATTGAACGTGACAAGGCAGCAAAATGGAAAACACCCTGAGCAATTGAAATTGATGGCATTTGTGATTTTGAACTTAGCTTGATGACGTAATTTAGGGAGACGTGTCTGCTTCGATGGTGACATTTTGTCTAACTGTGTCCTGATGCTCCCTCGATGACTCAGACTACATCTACACTACAATTATTAAGTGTATAAAAGCAAATCACTGTTGTTTAGTTTATTACACTACCCCAGAGTTTTTTAGCACCTAAAACTGAGATGTTTATAAACGCTGTTAGTCTACTTTTATTTATAAAGCTCCAATCCTGTGACATTTGGAATCAACACAGTCACACGCATTTGCTTCCTGTTAAGTTCAAACTCGAATACCAGGGGTGAATGCTAAACGTTGTAATAGTAACTGTTAGTACCAGGTTAACCTCTTCATAAGTACAAGAAAATAAATCCCTTGTCTTGCTTTTCACAATAGTTTTTTGTCGTTAGTAGTATTTTCTGTAACTAAGAAACCATCTGCAGAGCGACAATCTTCCTCCTACTTACACCACAATAGTATTGTGTCATACTTTTTCAGGCGCATGCTTGTGTGGATGGAGATTGAAAACAGCATTTTCAAGCTAAGACATATTGTGGATGTAGCTTTACAGTGTGTGAGCAGTCTGAAAAACTCTGTAGGCTAAAAGAGAATACTTTGAGAAACCTCAGTTGTCAAACACAGACTGGTTGTTGTAAAGATGAAACATGAACTGATGTCTAAAGCCACACTGTCCAGTTTATGTTTTAACGATTGTTTGATTTGGACACTGACAGCAAACATTGATTCACTTATCGCAGATTAAAAAAAAACTGTCCACAGGCACAGATGGCTGGACAGCTTGCTTTGATTTTCCCCTCGGACACCTTTTTTTGGGGGCGTTGGAGCACAAAGATTCGCCACAGACTCCTCTTTCATGGATTGAGTCAGTAAATATCATATCAAATATCCTCCAGACACTCCCACTGCTTCCTCTCGGGCGGCAGGTGGTGGTTATATCCCCTGGCACCATGCTCCAGCATGGGAAGCCCTCCCAAGAGAAGCAAGGATAGCTGAAGGACTGAATATTTTATTGCGGCCCCCCCACACACACACATCTTCATAAGGAAGACCAATGCATTATTTATGGAGTAGAGCTGGTCAAGGTATAGTTCACATGTTACGTATTGGGTTAACATCTGTAATGTCTTTTTACTGTTTTTTCAATCCATTTAGCATTTGTGTTCAGTTTCTATTAAAACTCAGCTACTTTGACAGCTACAGTCCTTGCTTTAGAAATGTTGAAGTGTAATGAAAAGGAGGGAACGGGGAGAGAATAGCAGCCATTACAAGTGTATTGGCTGTCTCTGGGTGTCTTCCTGTGCCATTGACTGCACCCAGCAGGTTGATGAGTGGAGGAGCTGTTTGGCTTCTAGGTTGAGCTGAGGTCATTGTCCAGGCTTTCATGTCTTCAATAGCTGCAGGCTCCCTGCTGAACCTACTTAATATTCAGTTCTTTCACTCACTTCATCCGATTGAAAGTAACAAGCCTCTTAGCATCAGTCCATCAACTGGGATGGACAATAATGAAAAGTAAAGATACCTAAGATTAGGTGTGGGCAATATGACTTCAAATCAAAACCACGAAGATTTCAAACTTTGACCTCGATTATGATTTAATGAACAATTTTTTTATGCCTCCCTGTACATGTCTTAATAACTTCTGATTAGTGTTGGTGTTTATTGTTAAAGTGAGTGCAGGTCAGTAGGGGAGTGAAGAGGGAGGACATGCGGCTGGATAATACAGCCTGGAACGTAACGAAAACCTGCCAGTTCGTGAATGCTCACATTTGGGAAATAATTAACTGAATTATCCGATATGAGAATAAATTAATTAGTTGAGAGGTTATTACATATCGGTTCCAACACATATTTGGTTGATTGCCTAGTACAATTATCAGGATGGTTCAAATTTCTGTCAAGATGCTCCTTTGAAGGACCTGTGCAGCTCCTTTTCAACATGCGACTTTGTCAGGACTTGCTGAAGAATTAGCCGAGGGTGGTGCAGCTACACCACAGCCCTCATTCATATTAAGGCAGTATATGCCAGGAATAACACATGCAGCTCACTGAGGAAATAAAGCTCAGGTTCATTTATGTGCGAATTATTGACTCGCCCTCAATACAGTCCCAAAATAAACAATGGGAGGAATGGAATATGTTTAAATCTTGGAGATGGAGTCGCTTTGGTTTCTTCATGTGGTCGACATGTTTTCAGTTGTTATTGAGTTGTCCCCTACTGCTCCATGAAATGTTGTGTTTCTTCCATGTAGGGAGCAGTTTAGAATATTTGTAAATTGCCTCCGTCGGGGTATCTACAGCCCTCGAAACTATTTCTAAAGAACTGAACAGTGTGGCGGCAGCGAGGTGGTGCAATGGTGAGCACTGTTGCTGGTTTTCGGTTCAATTCCCAGGTCAGCTGGGGTCTTTCTGTGTGGAGTTTGCATGTTGTCTCTGTGTCTCTGTATTCTTCGAGCACTGTGGCTTGCAGAGACATGCAGATTGAGTTTAGTACGTTTGGACACTTTGAACTGTCCAAAAGTGTTAATGTGAGAGTGACTGGTTGTATGTTGGCCTCACTTTACACTGGCATCCTGCCCGTGTCCCCCACGACCCTCAATGGATAAGCAGTATAGATAATAGATGGATAAACAGTGTGTCAAAAATAATGGCCTTACAAGGTCTTAAAAGTGTTAACTTACATTTGAAAAAGTGTTCTTCTTACATATAACAATTTCTAAAATGTAAAGATATTTAATTTAATGTTATTACTAATCAATGAATTGACTAATCATAAATAAAGAAGTAGTTCTTAATAATACATACAATCGGGGAGCAAAACAATTCTGATTATATAATGTACAATATTTTATTTACAAATAAATACCCTTTAGGGGTTTCCATCATACATTATTCTTCATACTGTAGCTGCTCAGTCCGTGTATGTGTACGTGTGTGGGTGTGAGTATGGGTGTGTGTTGGGTAGTGAGTGTGGGTGTGTGTGTGTGTGTGTGTGTGTGTGTTTGTGCGAGTATGGATGTGTGTGGGGGGGGGTGTGAGTTAGTGTGTGTGTTAGTGTGTGTGTGTGTGTGTGTGTGTGTGTGTGTGTGTGTGTGTGTTGGAGGGTGGGAGGGTGGGAGGGCTCAGTGAATAGCACCTCTGGCCACCTCGCTCTCCTTACATCCGGACTGTGACGTCATCATCCTCTCTCTCGGGTTTCACGGTGGCTCTACTACGGACGCACGCGCCGCAGCAGCAGCAGTCAGCGCGAGGCAGCAGCGGCGGACCGAGCGCGTGCTCCAGTACCGACGCTTCTCTGAAGTCACAACAACAAACCGGCCACGTCTGCACATCTGGATCCAGCGCGTCTGCACATCTGGATCCAGCGGCTGCTCGCTGCTCTCAGACTGTGTGACTATAGCCGGTGATCCTCCAGGAGCCCGGACCTTTCTGGAGCTTTTCACCGTAAGTACGAGGAAAAGCTGCAGTGCCGTTTCACGTGTGCGCCACAGTGCAGCCCGCACCGAGCCCAGGGCTTTGTTTGGGTAGGGGGGGGGGGTCTTTCATTGTGCTGACGCTGATGGTTGATTGGGGGTGGGGGGGCTGTTTAGACGCATAGCCCGGTGCTTTAATGGCCAGCTCCTGTCAGCCTCTCTGCATTGTGCTCCTCACATGGCTCTCTCTCTCTCTGTGTGTGAGTGTGTGTGTGTGTGTGTGTGTGTGTGTGTGTGTGTGTGTGTGTGTGTGTGTGTGCGTGTGCGCGTGCGTGTGTGTGTTGCACAGTTCACCGCGCTTTTCCAAACTACACTCTTGAGTCCGTCCTGAAATGAGAATTCAATTCAAATATGTATGTGTGTGCTGGTTGGTCGGTGGAGCTGAGCCCTCCGGCGTCTTCATGAGCTGTACATAACGGTGAATGTAAACCCGCTGCAGGGGGAACACTCACACAGTTTGCATGCTCTTGTGTAGTGTCAGGTGTTGTTATTGTGTTTTCCCCCCTCATCCCTGACAGTGGGTCTGGATGATCTTTTTTTAAAAAACAAAGCTTTTATCCGTTAATCACATCCAGTTAAGGCCGTAATTACAGCATTGCCCACTGTCTCTCCTCCAGTGATCCAGACCTCGTCCTCTCATTAATAACACATTCAGCCCAAACCACATCTAAGCAGCAATTGTCGTTGCTCTTTGATCTTGTGGTTGTGCAGGACTTCCTAGGAACACACAGGGAGAAGTTAGACCTGTTTCTCATAATCCTGAATGATGTTCGTCTAGGCATGATGTTTGCCGGCTTACTTTGTTGAACTCGTGTACGCACGATCATATCAGGGATTATCTGACTGACTGGCTAGATATCCTGTACAGTTTAGTGTTATGGCTAACTATTGAACGTCATACACATATTTAGTGTTGTGTGATAGATTGACACATGTCAAACCCACAGGGAGGAGGGGGCGGTGGATCTGCTGGCTCTAGTGCTTGTTCCCCCTATGAGCTCATACACTGACTATTGTCCTCAGAGCTGGAAACACTGATGCCTCAGTAATGTTTCCTACAGACAGATTGTATTTGTGGTGTTCAGGCTGGGGGGGTGGGGCGCTCTCTTATTAAACACTTCAAGTCAACTGCAAAACATCCCTGCATTCACAATCGAATATCTGTTAAAGGACATCTTACAAATGATCACATATTCTTGCAGACGTTTACACACTCTGTTTCAGCTGGACAATAAATATATTTGAAATATGGGTTGGGGCAAATCTTTTTTTGTATTGACCCTCTTAATAAAATCTGTAAATGTACGAGATGCATATCATGAAAGAGCAGGTCAACAGCAGTAATGGAGGAAACCAGATGCTTTGTTATTGACTGCTGGTCCAGTCCCAGCTCTCTCTGAGGGGGAGACATCAGTGGGAGAGGAGGAGACATCAGTGGGAGAGGAGGGCGGGGCTGCGTTTGATGCCAAGCTTGGAGTCATGACTGAAAAACCAGTGTCCTCTACACATTCAACCAAGGCCTGCATTAACATATACAGGCCCAGCGTCCTTGTCGGATCTTTATATTTGTGTTCATATGAATGGGAAATTATTGTAAGCTGTGGTTGTCGAGATGTTGTTGAGATAATTTATTTTGTAAAACAGAAGCAATTTCTGGGGGAAATACAGTTGGTACATGGTGCTAGCTCGTACCTTTTTATAGCACTGTGAAATCAGACTTTTTCGGTTTTGAATTGAGTAGTGGAAAGGGGAATGAACATGTGGAAGCAAGAGTTACTGCCCACGTCTTATGACATATTTAGTCTTTAATCCTAACAATGCAAGGGAGCTGAAGGTAACTTTTTAAATCACCTTTTACGCATCTCTTTTAAAACATCCTTAGTTTCCTTTCCCTCGAGCCCCCTCCTCGAATCTCATCCATCTTTAAATCGTTGCCTTTGATTTAAACTCTTGTACTTTTTGTCCTGCGGTGGATCTACGTAGCTTTAAAATGTGGATGTGATTCCGACCTCTCTCTGAGGAAGTGAAGACATAAATATCAAGAAGCGCGTGGTGCAGCACTTTCAGCCCACTGGTCTTTGGTTCCTTTCACGTACAGCACCGTGAAAGCCATATTGAATGCCTGCCTGGCCCGGCTGACGTCTTTAATGAAGCCTGAAATTGAGCAGTGAATGGTTAACAAGGGGAGTTTTACGGACACTGGAAATGAAGATAGAAACTCGAGATGTGTGGCTACTGCAATGACATGAAGTTGGCTTGTTTTTTTCTGAATAAATATTTAAGCGATCTCTTGTCTGGTGTGGGAGAACTCGGAGCTCGGCTGGTATGATTACTGTGCACTTTTCCTCCACAGTCATCCCATAAATATCCAATTTCTCTTCCTACAATCTGTGTTTTTATTTTTCCTCGAGACGGCAGCTTGTTTCCATGGCTCTGAGTTCTCCTTGAATAGCCTGTTCCGCTGAGTCACCTTGACACACTTTGCTCAGAGTCACAGCTGCTTAGAGGGAGCTGCTAATTGAACTGTTTGTGGGAAAAAAAGGAGATTGGTTGCCCGAATGAGCAGCTGTTTTCTGTGCATGAATTAAAACAAGGCCTACGGGTGATGGTCAAAGTCTAATAAGCGTGCTGCTGAAACTATTGACTGTGTTACTATGCAATATGGCGCGGTGGAGAAGGTTTTTGACGTCATATCCGTAAAGATCGGTCCCCCAATTAGTCCAGGATATGCGTCCCAGGTATCAGCATTTTGTGACAGCCCATTGTTTTATTTTGTTCCGCTGCACTTCATCTGGCCTCTCTACGACCGCAAAACCCCTGGGTTTTTTTTGTCTGTTCTCCCGCTGCCCCCCACATGCCCTCTCACAAACCCGCCTATTCTGCTTATTCAGCTCAGCTTTTGTGGGGAGGTCTATTCATACCTCCATGTCCGTGTGGAATTGAGGCGTCCCAGAGCAGCACTAACACTCCTCCTATGCTAGTTAAGAGTACTTACCTGATAACACGAAAACGCTTATCAGTTCTCGCTGGCCTCGTCCTGCGTCGTGTGCGTGTTCCCTTCCTGTGTAATAGGATTAGATTTATGAGCATTAACAAGAGAATTAATTATTGCTGAAAGGGTCTTTTTAGTGATTTGCAGTCGGATTTGTGTAATGCACCAAGAGGTTTTCATGCTGGACTAAAAATGAGCGTGATCTTTAACTGCATTTTGTATTTAGAATCCATTTTTAAATAACGATTGAGATAAAGTGTGCTACATGGAGACAATAGATATGTGGTCTCATTGGGTAATTCTAGTAACTAAAGTTACATGTGTGAATGCAGGATTAAACGTTACATGTTCAAATATATAACACTAATATGGACTAGGGAGCTTGAGCATTTGGCTTAAATAGGATGTTGTGATTTTACAAGCGCAGCACTGTCAGTGTAAGGGTGTGAACTACTGGACAGTAAACTGTTCTCACTTATGCTACTGGAAAGAGCTCTGAGTAGACCAGCATCTTCTGTGGGCGGAATGAGATCATATCCTTTAGAAGGGAGGCTGGATGCTTGATTTGCCCTGACCTTCACTGTTCCCTTCCAGACAAAGGGAGGCACAGTCGAAGAAGCCTTGAAGCAGATTAAAGGGACTCTTACCTTTGTTGCATTTGAGAATTACAGCACATTCAAATCATCCCGCCTTCCTCCAATGCCCCACCCCCTCGTTCCCATCCGCGGTGTTTTTTTGAAGAAACTTTATTTACAAGCAGACTTACAACCTACTGCCTCCGCGCACGCACGTGAGTTTTTTCCCCCTGGGAGCGGCTGTTTCAGTACGCCGTGGACCACTTTGGTCTGCCATCGTCAGTCGCTACGGTCGCTACTCGCTACTGTCTGCCGTGGAATCAAGACAAACCCTCTAGTTGAGGACGCGCCTTGATGACGCGGGCCCGAATGCGCCACAAGAATGTCCATGCAGCAAACAGACAGGTCTGTCGGCCAATAAGGTCCTTCGGTCCGAAGAATTTTATTGGTTGAAGTTTTCACTAAATATTATGAGAGTGAAATAATTGTTTGTTTTTACTCCTGGTGGGTCTGTCTTGCATTTTAGAGTGTCATTACCTTATTAATACCAATTTAACCTTATCCAAAAAAAGTGTAAAAATGCAACAAAGGTAAGAGTCCCTTTAAAAGGTTTAAAATGATTAATATATTTACTTTTTTTTTTTTATTTGTATATGTATAAGAAAGGACCTTGATGACAGGAATGGGTTCATTTGCTTTGAAGGTAAAGCTAAAACCACTAGAAAAAGCTTAAATCTTGTAGCAGCATAATAAGATAACGTGTTAAAAGATACATATTAATGAGGTTCTAAACATGCCTGTTTGGAATGGGTCATTTTCTTGGCCTATACCTTTGCTGGTTGCAGCTTTTTATACCGTTGATTGAGTTGGTCAATTAAAAATTTCTGCAGACTTGTGCTGCTTTCAGATACGCACTTAAATCTGGACCTTTCCTGCCAGCTCCTTAGTAAAATGTCTGAGCTAGCCCATGTGAGAATATAGCAGGAAGATTTCCAGAAACTTCACAACTAGCATGGGTGAATGATTTTTGTCCAAATGCTTGTACTTGTACGCAAAAATATCCATTACAGCTGCATCAGTCATTTATTCTCTCACCATCTTTGATCTGCTATATACAAAAAAAGCACATTGCTTACCAAATCAGAATGAATACGTATTGTCCAGCCTCCTGCATGCTCTACCCACGCGTCACTCCTCTTGTGAATATTCCAGAGTATAACCGATGCGATCTCCTGCTGCATTCGTCATATATGAAAGTCAAATCTGACAAAGGCAAAGTTCATGTCTGAAAACAGTAATGATGAGGACATGCAGGACTCAGTCCGCAGAGCCCTGAGGCCAGTACTGTCAAAGTCACAGAATTTGTACCCAAATAAGCTACAGCAGTTAAAACCTCTCACAATGAGGAAACCCCCTCAGTGTTTACAGTTTCTACACACGGAGAAGATTGACAAAACAAAAGGCCACAATCATATTTTTATTTTCATTCCATCTTCCAATCGGTCCGTAAAAAATAAGTATGTAATGATGTTAGCTATCCCCATCATTTCTCTTAAGTAGTTAACAAACAACATACTTTGTCACTATTATTTTTCCTTTTCTCATCTCACTCGCCACTGAACTTGAGATATTGAAAGAGAGATGATAATGGTGGTATTTGAGATTCTCTCCAGTTCAACAACTTAGTTTTTAATGAACTTTAGACTTGAATAAACAAAGATATTATCTCTGGGTTAATGACCCAGAAGGATATTTGCTGTGTTTGGGTTCAGATATGATATGTGCAAGGTGGAATGTGAGCCTGAATGTTTGTACCCACCTCCCCTCCTGAAAAAATGCAGGAACGGAAGATCTGGAGTCCAGCTTTAGAATAGATTTTTTTTGGGGCTTCCGAACCTCTGTTTTAAATTGAAATGATATGTTTCAAAACTCATGAAACCCCCCCCCCCCCCCCCCGCTCTCTTTCACTCCAGTGTAAAGATCCTTTTTCGGAGCCTCTCGGTTGTTTGTGGTTAAACTATATTGGAAGGGGGAGTAAAGGATCAAAGACCCACCCAGAACAGTAAAACCCAAAGCCGGTGGAGTGTTGACCCCCAAACCTTAAGCTCTTCATTACAGCAGCTCACTGCTAATTGCTGTGGACAGGAGAGTCCAGAGCCCAGAAAACTGCCCGTCTCTCCTCGCTCAGTGCTGCTCAGCTCCTGGTGCCACTCCTAGTTCCAACATCTCCATGCATCCAAGGTCAAGAGGAGGAGGAACCTCCTGGTGGCCTCCATCCAAACCCACCCTATAAACCAACATACTCCCTCTGGAAAACAAAAAGGAAATCCTGAGTCTAGTGGAGAACGAAGAGCACAATGTTTTCAAAGCAAAAAAACATATTATATGCTCCCCTTACTCTTAAGCCCCATGATTTTATTCTAACCCAATCTGGACTGATGTGACCACTGACCACATCCCTCAGAGGATTTGTGACCATTTTAAAAGGTCTTGCAAGATAAAATTAGCTGGCAGAGGTATTTTGAAAACATATTTACTCTAATTAAAGTTTTAGCTGATAGCTTTGCAGCATCAAGTGATTTTGATGCTATAATGGCTGCTGTCATTAACTTTAATTGCACTGTTTTCTAGTAATGTTTTCACAGGAAACTTGTGCTACTTAAGACAAGAAAATCAACACACTTACTTTGTCAGCAACTTTTTTGCAATATTATATTTGAATAGAATAACAAAATGGCTCAAGGAGCAGACAACCACTGATTGTTGTGGGCTACTTTTGTAGGTTGTTCAAAAGGGATTTTATTTCACTATTAAACATGTTTTTTGTAACTTATCCTGCCTGTTCGGGCCCACACATATCAACCACAGCCATCGTGTTACTTCATCTCCCCATGTTTTCCGCTGAGGTTTAAGAACTCGCTGTCCTCCCTGTATCACATGTATCATGTTGGAAATGTGTAGGGCCTTCTCAAATAGCTTCCGCCCATATAGGTGCTGGGGCGCGTTTGATGTCCCACGACCTCCTTGTAAAAACACTGACCTCGGACACGTGTGCAAAAAGTTTCTTAACACCAGGAGGGTCCTTTTAATTTCCAATCTGTAACTTCAAGCACCTTGTACTGTTTTATTTTGATATTTTAACCATATTTGAATACGTATTAGTCAATAATATGATTCACATCGTATGATCTTAAATATGTGTGATTTATATTTATTTTAGGTTAATCAACAGTCCCCGTCAAACAGATACATTTGGATATGTACATCAGTGGATTTTTTAAAAGTAAAGTCAAACAATTTGATCTACAACTAGAATGGCACTCAGAGAGTGTATACCTCTGCCAAGCTGCCTTTACGAAACTACATTTAAAATCACTAGATCCAGATTTTTATTTGGATCTGCACCAAATTTCACACACTCAGAGATTTGGACCCCTCAACATGCCTGCATTCTCTGAGAAATCAACAAAAAGGTTGAAAAATCCCAAAATGTTAAAGAAAGTGGGGCAATAATCCTGGAACCACCCATTTCAGATCCACACCAAAATTGTATGGATTATTTTCTGACAAGAAAACCTAGCTAAATGATAGAGACAAGAAACAACTGATATTTACACACCCTCCTTGGTGGAGGTAGTTAATTAGATGTACCATTTAATAGAGTCTAAAAGTTAATATTTCCCGATGTTTCACAGTGAGGTCAGTGTGAGGTGTTATCAAAAAAAGCAGAATACATGTATGCACCACAAGGTAATTGTTTTTTTTTTGTGTGACCCCACAAAAGAAAAAGGTTCCATAAACCTGTATGTCAGGCATCTCTCTTGTTTGATTCAGTGTCCCCTCAAATATTCCTGATGAACAGGTGCTGATAATGACTCTTGTGTTTTAATCAGCGGTGGTGGGGTTTTGGGCCGGGGCCAAGCTCCAGTATCGAGTTCCTATGGCTGATATTTCAGCAAACACCTGTCCAACATTACTTACATGTACAGAAACTGCCGTGACAACGTACAACATGACCATATTTGAGCCTTCTTTTGGTGTGGAGAAGAGTAGACGTTGCCCTTGTGAATATCGTATTCTGGTCCGCTTGATTCTAAGAAATATGTCTCTGTCTCTTTTGGCTGTTTACTTTGGCTGTTTTTACTCTGACATTTTTCATTGGACAAGTAGTGTACATTCGTCTTCTCTGAACTTGTGTGCTCATGCTCATTTACTGTACTATCAATTAGAGGCGATGAGACTTCAACACATGGACCTCTGAACCAAAAAAATGATATGTAAGCAACTGCACTGAGCTGCAGACTGCAAATACTAGCAAGAAAAAAAGTTGTTTGGTTCAGTATTTATGCAAGACATTTTATTTTATTTTAGAAACGAACACTATGCAAAATGATATGTACAGATAGCCTGCCTATTGCATAGTTGAGAGGTTGTATTCCCTTCGCACATGATACATGGTAATGCATCACTCTTGATTTATTGTAGTTTATGCAGTGTAAGCATATGGAGTTGTGGCAGTCACTGTTTTATGGATTAGTTTTCAGCCTCTTAATGTCAGACTATGTATCTCAGTTGGGTTTTTTAATTTAATTGTTACTTTTTTTAATATCCTTAAAGGTATCAAACACTTTGATTCCCTCTAATGAAATATCTAACTTGTGGAAAACCTCTTCACATTCAGATGTGATCAGCCATCGATATATTAAAAAAACAAAAACAAATATGTGTGTTTGGCCCTCACATGACTGGTTCTAACAAGTCCAATAATTTCATTGAAATAAAATGTTTGGCTCGTATACCTGTCTGTCACTAACCAACCTGCCTGCCTGTCCTGTCACTGACGGACAGATTGTTAGACGGATAGTTCGAATTTAGCAAGTGGGTCTCAGAAAAGTTGCCTTCTCTCAGTTATCAGGCACTGCACGATCATGTGTTTTGGGTGTGTAGCTTTGACAAGAAGGCTGATGGGAGGGGGTGGGATATTTGCTATATAGGTGGCATTTTCTTTCAGTGTAGTGTACGTAGCCTGAACTTGTTTAGCTTTTCTAGGATTAACAATCCTAGTTATGTCATTATTTCCAAGGAAAGAAAAATTTGATTCTCAAACATTTGATTTTTTTCATTTGTTTTTGGGACTCGTACATTATTGTAACGGTTAATTCAAATCTGCATAACATCTTACTTTTAACCAACCGTGGCGTTCATATATACCTATCCAGACTCTCTCTCAAACCCTTTAATTCCGCAGCCAACCTATGTGCCGAGTAGTGCAGGCATGTGTGATGGGATACCAAAGGAAAACGGTGCCGTTGGTCTGCCCCAATACCGCATAGAATGCTCTGCTGCCAGCAGTGCCTCCAGTAATTATAGACCAGAGCTGTGGGGACGCTTGCTCTCCAGGCTAAACTGAAACTAAACCCCCTATTCCATACTTGGTATTCACTCTTTTCCGTACATGAATACCCAGTGTTTAAAAACTGTTATTTTTGGGCTGTAGCTTGACTCTCCTCTGTTTATACTTCAGCCTGCATGAACTGGAATATAGAATAACTGTTCACGTAAAGGCAGTAGTAGCTTTGGAAACTGTTGTTGACACTACGGCTCTTTCCTTTATGTCTTCTCTGAAGCTGTCAATATACTTGATTATATTTCTGATTTTCTTAATCATTGGTTATAAAATAAGAAGTTGATGACCTGGATCTTCATGTTACATTAATTAATCAGTCTAGTCATTATTCCAAGGATGCTGCAATAGAAAGAAGTTGATTTAGGGTTTACTAGTAAACATTAAAGAGCAGTGAAGCTTATCCTTCTTTCTGGAAAGTTTACTGAGCTCTCTGCCACCAGGGCCGTCACATCTCACACAGCACTGACCAGGCTCCACTGCATTTGAAACTGCTCTTGCTGTAAAGGCTCTAGTCAATGGTTCTCCAATGTTCACATGGTTTGTGTCCTCACATGGCTGGGGGGACTCTTCTATGCCTCTGTCGTTGGCTGGTGAGTTTAGAATGGCATGACATCCTTTTTTAGGTTTTGGTCAGGATTAGTGAGGCTGTTTTGCAAACGCCAATGTACTCGAAGTCTAAATCGATCAAATGCTGCTTTCCCCTTTTGTATATTGTTGTAAAAAGCTTAAGTTGTGAGGTGTTTTGCTCCAAACCTTTTGCAACACTTCCGGTTTCAAAGCTCTCAAGTGTTTTTGTTGACTGAATCCATTCATTTGTTGTGATGAGGTTTTTATTATTGAAATATTTGCAGTACTGTAAGATGCCTGTTTTCATACCGTAGAGTCTTGGCACTTAGTTTAGTACACCGGCCTTCTTTTATTTTAGAAAATGCACTAATCATTCTAGAAATCTCACGTAGCTCTGCTGCAGGCACGCAGCATACCTGTGATGCAGCCACCACACATTGCACACACAGCCCGTACTGCCAGGCATCATGTTTTATCTTTTACTTTTTTCTTTTTTGTCCCCTTTTGCCATATTTTTTTATTTTTTATTTTTTTACAAGCTCTATTTGTTTTTGTATGGACTTTGGTATTGCTCGTTGAATGCTTGTTTTGGTGTTCAATTATTCTCCAAATCCACTATTTGGTTCATACCTCTATTTTACACTGCTGACTCAAGGTCTGCAATATATGGGTTGTTGTCTATCTCTAGCTTATTAAAATAGCCCTCACCTTTTCTCTAGGTTTGAACACTCAATCATGATTGGATCAAAATATTCACATGACATATGCAGCTATAGGTGTAACTTTCAATCTTGCAGCACAGACACATTTCTTATTGATGTGATTCTCCTTTTAGATGTCCACACATTGGACAGCTTGTCAGGTTTATGCAGGGCCAACTTACAGACACAGCCATCCATACTCACATTCACTCCTACAGTCAATGTAGATTCTCCAGTACTTAACCACAATCTGCATGTCTTTGGACTGTGGGAGAATCGCAGAGAACTCGGAGAAAACCCACGTAGATACAAGGAGATCCTGCAAACTCCACACAGAAAGACCTCGGCCAAATCAAGATTTGAACAAACTCGATGTGAGTCAACAATGCTAAATGCCGCACCATCGTGCTGCCCTCATTTCATGCAGCTTACAAATAATATTTGCACACTGTGTAACCGTCTACCTGACCAACACAAAGTGACCTCATCTGGTCTCGACCCTTTGAAAATATAGGTGTTCAGGGCATCACAGCATATCCACATTGATCACTAATTTTTGCTTTTTTCCTCCCTATCCTTTTCTCAACAGTCACAATGAGCGGAAGGTGACCTGTAAGCATCCTGTCTCAGGCCTACCCTCACAAGACAACTGCATCTTTGTCATCAACGAACAGTAAGTCTCTTGTTTATGCTTTCAGAATGCCACTGGGTAGCATTTTTTAACACTATTGTATGTTGATGATGAAACTCCTTATGTGGAGGAACAAAACGTTTCACAACATAGGCCTGGGCAATGTGACTTCAAATCAATATCAAAATTATTTCAGCCACCGATCTTCTTCGCAAAAGCCTTAAAATCAAGGGCTAACTTACTCTATTCAAGAGGTTTTCGTGGCTTAATTGGGCTGTTGTTTTCTATCAGTGCCAAGGCAACGTTAATAGCCTTAATGCTAATGGCCAACAGTTGAAAGCCATCGTATCATGTATACATCAGCTTGTGGGAATAGCATGATTCACAGTTCCCTCGTTGTGACCTGGTCAAGAGGTCACAGCCTTTTCATTTGTCATAAGTACGAGATAAAGTCCAACAATGTCGTGTCCATGTGATCATCTGCTGTGCTCTCAGCGTAACACTCATCACATGTCTGCCCACATGACGAGATTGTTTAGAGGTCATCTTGAACTTTCACTTCAAGGGGAACTACTCTGTGAATCTAAATGTGGTCAGTGTGTGTTTTCCTCAGAAATTGCTAGTACTCCCTAGTCCAGTTGATGGTGCTTTGTCTAGAGTCTTGCAGAATGTCCAATAGAAAAAAAATATGGTGGATACTGTTGTGTAATTTTGGCCGTCTTTGCAGATTCCGCTTGAAATTAACTCTGTCCCAATCGGTAAACATACTCAATGCACCAGCCTGTTGCATCACAGACTGCACACTGACATTAACCTCAACTCTTATCTCCCTTCCCCCTAGCCTAAGCTAGTTGTGCAACACTCCCTTTCTCACTTCCCTTAGAATCCTGTGTAAAAGTAAATTTCCCACAATGCCATACTAATGCACTGAAGTCGTGTCATCACAACTGGTGTCAATTATTTTATTGAGCAACAAATGCTTATTGAAAAATGTTCTGCGTCAAGATGTGAAATGTCATTCCCATGTGGTAAATTGTTGCTAGAGTTTCATAAATAATGCAGGAGGAATTCCCTAATGATCCATCACAGGCACCAGTTTCAGTTTTTTCAGTATGTTGCTCAAAATTCTGAAATTCTGGTTTTGATGAAATACACAGATTTTCCAAATATCTCAATATTTTCATGACCTGCATTTGGTTAAGCAGGGACTGAATAAGAGCGTGTTGTGCCAGAACTGTCACCCTGCACTCTCTTGACACATTCCTCTGCACACTGTGTTACTCTCACATCTGTGCTGTTTTTCACCCTGAGTGGAAAAACATACCAGCGAAGATGGAATCTCATATAGAGATTTGGTGTTCTATCGTTTTAAGATAAGATGCTAAATTAATCTATATCAGATGAGCTGGAGGTCAACTTTGTCAAGGCAAACAGCAAGGAGATGAAACTAAAACCGGATTCATTGTTGTTTTTAAGTTCAGTACAGCTCATTCCATCCAACTGGTAGCTGCAATTTAGCAAAAGTAATGAGGAGGAAAATCTTTACGTTGGCTGAGTAATAAAAGGCAAAGACAGATTTAAGCTGCCACAGGGATTAAGAAGCCAGGCTAGAAATCACTGACTAATCTTCTCTGCACTTTAAGTAAATACAAAATACAAAACTTCAGCTTCAATTTGGTCTTTTAATTCCAAGTACCTACTATATAATTAAGTAAATCATTTGAAGATCGTTTCCACCCACCTCAAGACGTATAATAAGTATAAAACATTTATAAATGCAGCCAAAAGGGAAACTTAAGATGGAGTTGACCTGGATTTGTTTTGGGTTAACAGATTAGAGAAAGCAGAAGAATTCTACTCTCAGACTGTGCTTTTATCCCATTATAGATAAAAAGAGACAATGTCTCTCTTGATGTGAAAAATCTCTTTAAACATCCATGAAGTCAGTTGTCACTGTGGTTGTACTGCACAGTGTCGGGGAAAGTTGCCACTGATCAGGACAGACACTCAATAATCTGCTCCGTAGGAAGAACTCTCTCTCAGGCTCTCAATGTTATACAAATAAAGCATAACTACTTTGACCTGGAATACAAACAGAAAAGGTTGTTGCCCTTATTACAGTTATTGTAGCCTCTGTTTCAAGGTTCAGTGTCAGTCAAGTTTTATGCAGATTGTACTGGCGAGTTTGACAAATACATGTCAGCAACTCCCAGTAGCAGACTCCACTGTGTTGCTGTTGAGGGACCAGTTTGAGCTGTGACTCGTACGGTATCCTCTCCTAATCCGCTTTAACATTGTTTATAGGTCAAACAAGTTGACATTACAAAGACAGCAGTCACTCATACTTACCCTCTCAGTTATGCCGGGAGGTACACGTTCCTGCTCGAGTCATGGGTCAGGCACATTCTTGACACGTGACTACACCTTCCTCACCCTCGGAGAATGTCAGCCTCAGCAATCTTCCGGCACTACTGTACATGTCTGAGCATATTTTTAGTGGTGCACATGATCATTTGCACGGGAATGTTTGTGTAGAAGTGTCATATGAAACACATTTAGCAAACATTACTGCAGGATGATTCATGTGCCAATCAGGGCTGGTTTCTACAAGTATAATCCAAATTACACACACAATAGTTGTGTCTCAATTCAGGGGCTGCATCCTTCGGAGGATGCAGTCTTTGTGAATTAGTGTAGACTGCGAAGGCCGACCCAAAATTAGACCATCTGGTCTTTAGAGGTTCTGTAATCACCTTCAACAGCTCGCACCATCCTTATTGCTGTTGCCTAACAACAAGAAATGGGGAAGGTTGTAACGTGGTTTGGTTTTTTAACATGTTAACTTTTGGCTGTTCACTTGAGTTAAAGTGTGATACTCAAGCATTGGACATCTCGTCCAGTGCTTGAGCATCCTTATGCAATCCTTATGCAATGAATCCTGGGATAGGTTGGGCCAAGAAGGATCCACCCATTGGAGCCTTCGTTTCGCTGGGAAGGAAGGATGCATTTGTTGCATTTGAAGGAGCCTTCAGATTTCTGTGTGAAAAAAAATCTGTCTCCGTATACAGCTTTCGAAGGATGAAGTCCCTGCATTGAGACAGCTTGTGTTTTTTTCCTTTTTGGAGTCCCTGCAATGTCTAACGGTTTCGCTGTTTCACGTCAAAAGTATTCAAGTATAGTACATTTTTCTTGTATTGGAAATCAGCATACCACTCCATACCCTCATTCGACAATAATATTGGACAAGAAAACAAAATAAGTGCTGAAATGCACTGAAAACATGTTTGCAGTCGACATAGCCTTGTGCAAGTAACTGGATGTGACCTTTTTCAGATTGTTTCGACATCAGCACATAACAACACACAATAACAACCATTCTGAGCTCGTCATCAAAACCCCTCATTTGTTGAAAGATAAGTTATTTTAACATGTCTGTCTGTTAATAATCCTTGTTGTTGCACACTAACAACAGACTGTGAGTCGTTTGAATGGTGTTTTGCCGGTTGACCTGTTATGGATTTGCATTCCAAAGTCTGGTCAGAGTGAACATTACTGTCTGAACCGTTCTGTTATGATCACGTCAGGCCTCATAAACAACGCAGGCAGATCTTTACAAACCAAGGCCAAGCTGTACATCCTCGATTAGAGCTGAGCTGTCGAACAAATATTTTTGCGTCACTACCATTCAACTTACTTTGTTGGCAGTTCATTGATTTCCCAGAATAGTCAGGTCGTAACAAAAGGTTTCTTTATAATAGGCCAAAAGCATAGGAAAATGTGACCATTGCACACTTTCTGATACACAACTCCGTTAAGTGTTAACACCCCTTCATACAAAATGAGAAAGGAACTGTATTTATTTAATGCTTCCAGTCTTATCGACCACTCAAAGCGCAAGTACTGCACTCTTCCATTCACACACACCTTTGTACATTGTCGGTACAGCCTTGAGGGGCAATTTGGGGTTCAAGGAAACTTCTGAATGGAGGAGCCTGCAGGGATTGACCCATCGACCTTCTCTACCTCCAGAGCCCAAGCCGCCACATTCTGTGTCCCTCCTGGAAGTAAAGGCTACATTTACTGTACAGTTCTCACTATGTTGCTTTGCTCTGTTAGAGCTGGGTGATATGACCCAAAAAATCTGTATCGTCGACATTTTGCTTACTCGCCTAAATATAAATAAATATTGTAAAATAAACACTTTTCTATGTGAGGTAAATTCAGAAACAAGATTTCTGTCCTCCATTGGGGCCAAAGGACGACTATATGTCAGCATTATATAACCTAACGAATTAGTTTCAGTTTTGAGAAGCTTTAGCATTAGCTTGCCATGCTGCCTGATGTTGAATGACGATTCATTTCAAAATGATAATAATGCATTTAGTCACTTTCAGAAACACTGCACTGTTACAGAAAAAACTAATATAAATGCAGGTATGAGTACAATAATTATCAGTATCTGTACATGTTCCATTTATCGCTGAGCTCTAGAACCTGTGATGGTGTACAAGAGTACAGCTTGCCTTATTATTCTTGTCTTTTTTGTGTAATGGTCAGGTTCACCACCAAACAAAAGTCTTTAAAGCACTTATTTTCTTTAGAAATGCTGTGTGGTCATTTAAAAAAAACGCACCCTCAGCCGCTCAGCTTAGTGTTTGCTTAGAATGGCAACACACAGACCCAGTGCACTCACACAGACGCACAAAATCCATGACGGTGATGTGACACTAATACACATGGGGTGGTCTTCCTTTGTGGAATTGCTGTTTGGGGTTTGTTTTTTGGTATTTCCTACAAGACTAAATGATATCAACTTAGTTTGTTCACATGTATTGCTCAAACTTTCTAATTTATTGTTTTATTTAACATGGAACATGCAAATATTTGCATGTAGCTGTACCACAGATGATATAGCAGCATTAAAATAAGTGTGGCCTATGCTGAACTTAAAAGTTAATGAATGGTGTTAACATTTTAGATCGGGTTATATTGTAAAGGTATGATTAAACAGTCATATTGTTCGTTGTGGTAATCCCTCCAGATGATTTTGCATAATTTTGCTTACAATCGAACTAACCAACAAGCGGAAAGGTGTAGAATCATGTCATTGGCAGAGGTCAACAGGAAAGTCAATGTGAATTGTTAGAGTAAGAGTAGTTATCTGGACATGCAGCTCATCCACAACTGTTTCTTTTCAGGTTGATGAATTTTTTTTTTTTTTTAAGTTTACCAGGTAACCTTTTATTTTATTATTTACACATATGAACATAGCAATATGCTGCCACAGTGGCTTTGCAACTACATAAAGTATCTAAGTAGTAGGTTTTTTTTCTTCTTAAGTCTACCACGTTTGGCTCTTTTAGATTTCCAGTTGAGATCTTCATTCACTTCACTGTTCACATAGACCTGTGGTAAATGACTCTGTACAATACAATATCCACTGCTGTTGGGTGACAAGCACCATCTTAAACAAGAAAACTGTAATTCAAAGCAGACAAACACTGAAAACAGCATGTTGTGGATATGAACATATGTCATCCATGTTGTGTCCCGTGCTAACATGTTACTGGAAGCCAGTCAGAGCAAAGTCTCATGTCAAAGTATAAATGTGAAGCAGTTGGTGGTCTCCATTGCGTGTGTGCATTGTGTTTGACATAAAGGGTTGAGAAATAAATACTGGTGAGGCCCAGATAGGGTAAGAGACCTTGGAAGCTTTGTCTACACGACTGCAGATCTATTTTTGTTACAGATATTTTCCCCTCGCTTTAAAAGAAATCGCTGTCCTCAACGATCTGTTGATATGCTGATATATAGCACCCATTGATTCTGGTGCATGCTCAAACAAAGCAGTAGTGGGCATACATCACAAGCTGTGACATCATCGTTTCTCAAAGGCTCTGTTTTACACATACACACAAATGCACATAAAATGAAATCAGCTTGTTTTTAAAAATCAGATTTTATATTTAAAATCCTGTTTGCGTTTGGTTTAGAGGCCCAAAAGCAGAGGGAAAGTTTGTTTAGCAAAATATCCCAATTAGTCTGGTGATGGAATGATTTCTCAATATGACAATGTTTTAAATTTACTTGGTATTAGCACTGGATGTTCTTTTTCAATGGAGTTTCCCACAATTGAAGCAAGCCTTCATTATCCAAGTATTAGTACAGTTTTGAGCTTTAAGCCTTTATTTGTCAAGCTGGACATTTACAAGAGTGGGCATAAAACGTTAGTACAAGTATCATATGGATGCTTTAGTATACATAACATTATTATTTTGTTTTCAAACAAAAATATAATTTCATAATATACCACAAAAAAACCTTGTTGTTCATCATTTGTTTAGCTTATTTGAATCACTCCAAACACAGTCGATGTACTGTAAGTATATTTTGACTGCATAGTTTCTTCTGTTCTCGTTGTTCTTTATCTTCTGGTTGTCATTGGGCAGTCATTTCGCTAAGGCAGCTAATCTGACACACTGGCTACTTTTCAATTTCACAGCATGCAGATTGATTATCAGGCCCAAACTAATTATCAACAAGGAGCCAACACACACACACAATCACACTGGAGCTCAGAGGCTGGAAATGGTTTATCGGCTAAATAGAGCATCAAATAGAGCAGTTTATCTGTTAAACCAAAGTGAGTCCATTTTCTTCACTGCTCCCTACCTTTGTTTTGATGACAAGTCCACACACCATTGATTAGGGTTCACTTAGGATTTCTCCCGTCACTGGAAGTGCTGAAAGTCTCTGGAGCTCATTTCCTGGAGCCAGCTCATTAGATAGAGAAGAGGTCAAATCTCAGCGGCTGCTCATCACTCTGCACAATAAGCTATTTCAGACTAACAAGTTGAAAATTGTGCACACTTCAACTCAAGAGAGCATTAGTCACCCACTTCCCTGATAGTGTTCATGGGAATGTGTCACCTCTACACAGAACCCCAATTATATATTCCAGCAATCCAAGGGAACCAATTAACTTTAATGATAAAATAAATAGTCTTTCTTGTATAAGTTATGTGTGAAGTTACATAATACGATTATGCTGCTTCTAGCAACCTATTGTCAATCTCAGTCCATCGGCAATCATCTTAAGACGAATTAGCCTCCTTGAAAAATGGCCATTATTTGGGTGGTTCTAGTGTCGACAGGATATCCAGACCTAGACTCCATCTTCCATTTGCTGGACAATGTTTACAGTTGAAAGTTTCTCCTCTCAAAAACATGGAAAGCGATACTTTCTGTAGTTGTTTTAGGTCTACATCTCTATGAATAGTGTTCGGCCTCTTTTGCTCTACAAGAGGACTGTTGAGGGCACGGCCACACACATGCGAGGCGAATAACTTGAGTCAGAGTTCACCAAAGTTAAACTCCACGTGAGGCCAGGCTGTGGATTTGCTGCGCCACCCCCTCGCTCGCACATTTGCATATTTGTGACTGGGTCTTAACCTGCAGACAACTAAAGCCTGCTCAAATTTGATGGAGGCTTTAACTTTCAAAATCTTGTCACTAACGAATCTATATTTTCACATGCGAAATCTTTCTTTAGAGACTAGCTGAGTCTTGACCCGTAACAAACAATGTAACGTTGCCTATAAATACAGGTAAAACAAATACAGATTTGGGTTGTCAGTGTTTTGTCTTGTCATGTTTCCAAATGTTCCACAGGTCGTTTCAGTTCTGCTCCAGTGCTGCACGTAAAAGAACATCCTGTGTGTCGCCTGATCCCTTGTGATCCCTTCTTGTGTTTGTGCACCGTCACAATAAAAGCATGGAGGTGTTTTTATCGATGTTAACAGTCTTGTCTTTGTGTCTGACAGATGATAGACTGAACGACTGTAGGTTATCTAGATAGATGTACCGTTTCATCTGAAGCCTTTATATGTTGGGATATTAATTGATTTAGCAGGGTAGAGTTTGCAGCAAGAGTTTGCAGTTTCTGTCCCTATTCAGTGACCTGGAACCATTTTATCTGAGAGATCACACTTTCTTTCACTGCTGCAGTATTTCTGCTCTACTCTGGTTTCCCTGTCTTGTTCCCTCTAGACCACAATGTTGTTCCCTTCCTAAAGAATGTAGGACATATCCATGAGCCAGAAACAACAAGGTGTTCTATCCATCTATCTATTCTATTTCATATTTTTCAAACTAGCTACACTTTTCCACATTTGCTTTAAAGAAAGCTTTATAGACATCCTGGCCTGATTCACTGCTGTTATTGCCGTATTCCAATATTTTGGACAGACACTGCAGTGCATTAAAAGACAATAGAGGAAGGGAAATGTATCTATGGTGACGTGGTGGGAGTAATTGGCTTGATCCATAGGTCTGGGTTGAGATCTTATTATAATAGATTGAACTTTAGAGGAGAGAGAAACCAGAGAATAAAGGCTGCTTCCTCCTATTCTCCTCCTCTTATTGTGATCATGAATTTAGATCGGTTGTCTATATCTCTGTGCTCACTGCATACTTTGTTCTTTTCATTTCAGATCTGCCTCTAAAGTGCCAGCGAATGAGAAGAAGGAACGAGCACTTAACATCATGAGTGAGGCCTCCAACTACACAGGTGGCTCGGACTATGCCGCTAACACCGGTAGTCCAGCAGGAAGAGTACGTAACACACATTATTACCATTGGATTATCAAGCATGTCTTTTAAGAAGGGGATATAATGGAAACCCAACTTAAATTCTTTTTAATTCCTTTTTGATAGTTTGAGAAAAGTTTAGGAAAAAGTCGTTGTTTCTTTGTGGATTGAGCTCACTTTGTTGGTTATTCATTCATGCTCTTTTTCTAGCCCTCAAGGCCTTCCAAAAAGATTCATAATTTCGGGAAGAGATCCAACTCTATCAGGAGGAATCCCGGGGCCCCAGTAATGAAGAAAAACTGGCTTTATAAACAGGTAAGCAAGAACACAGGACTCCAAGTTTAACTTTATATGTATTCCAGTAAATCGACCAAGTGTTGAGAGGCAGAATATGTAAATGAGTCTGATTTCAAGCCATTCTTGTGACATGGCTCTGTGGATTGCCATGAAATCTGGTCCAGACCATAAATGTCATGTAAAGATGAATTCTACTATCTTTGTTGATTCCCTTCCTGTATTTTGTGATTATCACGTTAGCACGTTATCATATCGCTGTAAATTATGTCTGCATTAATTGATTAAAATACATAAATAGATTAATCTCAAAAAGAAAATATGTTTTGTACTTAATTTTGCCCCTTGCTAAAAACAATCCAGTATCAGTTAGGCTCTTGTTAGCACTGTCAGAGTGAGCTTATCGGTATGCTGATGTTAGCATTTAGCTCTACCTGCCGTTGTGCCTCAGTAAAGTCTCACAAAGATGCTAGCATGACTGTGAAGTCATGTTAGAATGAAGCTATGCCATCCATTACACATAACAACGTATGGCAGAACAACAACAGTATTAACAATAATAATAATTCATATTGAGGTTTAATTGACAATTGACTACAAAGGGATTTGATGTTCAGATGTTCACATTAGTTTATTTTATTAGTTTTGTTCATTTTTAATAAATATATTTGTAATAATGCAACTGATAAATAGAAATTCGGATATTTTAGAAAGTTTCTGTATTTAGCATAGTTGGGGAACATGAAATCATCTTATTAATGCAGACTACAATTTCCCTTCTTCTTACACAAGGAACAAGGCTTATGTTCTCCCTCCTTCTGTAACTTTTTCAGCAGCAGTCTTACTCTGAGCACAAAGGAAGCTTCTTTTTGAAATCTCACAGTATCCGAACATTTCTTTTGTCCAGTGTTTCTGCTCAGCCAGTCAACCAGCGCGGCCACTGTTTAAATACCAATCCCTCATCGCAGCTCCCTGGTTACTTGCAGCAGAGTGAAGAGGGGGGTGCTTGAGGCGGCTCTCAGCCAGACAGGGCTCTCTCGTGCTTCCTATAAGTGGGGGACTCATTTAGTTTTGATTGCAGCCTCCCGGCACAGTTTTGTGAACACATGATGGCCTCCTTTGGTACAGCTGCCAGCTGCTGTTTCTTTGGGGACCTCAATCGGGGTGACGTAGAGCAAGCTAAAGACTCACAAATCTGCTACCCTGAATAAAAGCTGGATTTGCACTTTTATTTTCCAGCCTCATTGAAACCTGGAAGCTATTGAAGTCCTTGGTGGAGGAAACGCTGCAGCCTTTCAGTTGATCCTTTGGGAGAACAAAGTGATTGATGTGATTGGCAAAAGCCTCGTTTTTTTTCTCCCGCTGAACAGAGGACTACCTAACAGAACCTGTGATTTCTGAAGTTTATTCATCAACACATTGTAAACCCTGTGGTTGGGACTTTGATTGTACAGAGGGAGGGTGGCAAAAGAATGGATGCTAGGAAATTTGAATCTAATGTTATATTTTAGATATGGCTCCATACTGCACAGCATCTGGCATTGTGAATTCTTTTTGGTTCTAATGTGTTAAACATGCTGGTTCGCAGAACTGAATTTCCATTTAGAGGAAACTGCAGTCCACATGCCATTTGACCATAATGACAGAGTTGTTGAGGTCCCTCCCCCCTGCTTTGTCCCAGGGTGGGATCCACGATCAAGGACTCGAGTTTTCCAATAAAGCAAATGGAGGGTTAATACCCTTATCCTCACCCTTCATCCGTTTCATGCAGCAGCCTGAAAACCCTCTTGATCACGGCGTAGCAATACTGAAGAACGACTTAAGCACAGGATTTATTTATTTTTGGGCCACTAAGCAACATGCTTTGAAAGAGAAAGCTGGTTATTGGTTGAGAATACAGAAGAGCACTCTGATTATTGTTTTGCATCATATTAGAAAAACATGAATGTTTACAAATAAATGTCCCTAACTCCATTACACAAATTAGTAACATTTTGATAAGAATGACTACTGAATGAATTCAACATTGACTCCATGAATGTAACTTATTTACATATAACATTTTAAATTACCAAAAAGTCCAAGAAGGGTTTTATACCACAATATGCAGGCACATAAAGACAAAACAAGGAAAAGGATACCAGTTGTTTTAGTGACGTGTCAGTTGGAAGTATAAGATAAGGGACATTTTCTGTCTTACACCAGCAAAGAGGACAGTCCAATCAGACACCAGTTAATGCAATACATGAGTAAACATGCAACATAAACACAAGGACAGTTAGAAAATATATGATAGAAATGATTATTCAGTGTAATATTCAGTGTAAACAGAATATCCCCTATGTTTGTTGAGTATATACAGTTTAACAGATTGTGCTTCAGCCATTCAATTGCACTGATACGAATGAGTATTGCACAGTTCAATTTAAATAAACATTGGTTTGGCCCAGAATTGTTTTGTGTGGTCCATTGGGAGCAGAGCTGCTTGTACAGTTTGACAGCAGCAGGAAGGAAGCACCTGTGAAACCTCATCACAGCTCCTTCAGTGACAGTCTATCAGAGATGACAGCTCTTATACTCCTCTGTCCCATCACCACCACTGGGTCAGAGGGGTATCCCTGAGCCGAGCTGGCCCTCCCAATGAGTCTATCTAGTTTCTTTCCTGCCAGCGTTCTTGGATTCATATCAACTTGTCAACAGATTATTTAGCATATTGCAGACTTTAAAATTTGATTCAGAATCTAATTGAATACGTTTGAAAGTACATCATTCATCGGGTGATTTGTAGTCTAATGGTTAATCACTTGGAGTGAATTCAATGAGGCAACCATACCAAACTCTTTTTCTTTGTCGTTTTAAAATATAACCCCCTCCACTAGCAGGTGGAGTAACTGTATTCTGTTCCTCTGCTCTCTTTGCAGGATAGTACAGGGATGAAGCTGTGGAAGAAAAGGTGGTTCGTGCTGTCGGACCTGTGCCTCTTCTACTACAGAGGTGAGTCCTGTCCACGTGGCTGACAGCACGTTTCATTTGTATGGACCTGCTAACAACAGTGAACGGTTTGGATTAGTAGGTCACTGAGCTTGTGACCTTCAGAGCACCACAAGCCGTTTTCTTGGCGATTGCAAGTCTCTGTGGTGAGCCACCTGTCAGGACCAACTGAACAGACGTATTAATCAAAAGGGCTCTACTGTCGTCCGACTTGATATTTAAAGGATAATTTTTCCCCCAAAGCAAAGCCAGGGTTTTACACAAGGCTTAGATGCTGCCATAAGCATAGCAGAAAATTGGATTTCACATGTCCAGTTTCCAGAGATGATGCTCTTTCTTTTCGTTTTTCTTTTTATACTTATGTAATCCTTGGATTCAGATACTGTACATCAAACAGAATAGATCCGGCATATATTTACCTATTTATTAACTCCTCTAATTCCATGTTAAAGAGACCTCATACTGTATCATTAGTTGCTCTTTTTGAACATCTTATACATGTAATTTAGTAAAGACAACCAATGTTTAAATTTAGTAAAGCCAACCCATGTCATCCACTGGTGTGTGCACGGTGGTGCAGTGGTTTGCACTGTCGTCTCACAGCAAAAAAGATTTGGGGTTTTAACCTGAACATTTCTTGGTGGAGTTTGCATATTATCGAAATGTGTGCGTGGTTTTTTTTCTATGCAGTTGAGAGCTTCCTGAGACGTCTCATATACCCAGTTGTGAAGTTGTTCCGATCTTGGGGTGTTATGTGTATTGAAGCCGGAATGTGGAAAAACATGGATTCTGTAACTAAATGTGTTGTAGTTATTTGTTTAGACACTTTAACAACATCTTGACATCTCAATCCAATATTTGCTGTTATATCCCGTCTAGTAAGAGACACAACACAAGCACAAAACAAGCTCCCCATCTTCCCCAAGTCCCACAGAGAACAAATCTTTCCATCAACCTATATATTTATGAACAAAATTCACAATTTAAATCAAGAGCAGTAATTTACCTTCATTGTGGACAAAGGCCAAAATAAACAAACAAATATAACTAGATATCAACATAATCATCTATCATAAAATTCAAAAAAAGTGAAATGGGAGTCAAAGCCAGGGGCAGGACAGACGTTCCAAAGAACAAAGTAATGATGTGGGCGTTTGGGAATTGAAGGAGAGGAGTGTCCCCTTGCAGCTCAAACGCAACATCTTGGTTCTGCTACCGAGCAGGTGGCCAATCAGCTGCAAAATCTACCACAGTCCACCTATCACAATCTCGTCCTGGCACAGGCCTATTTGAATACATTCACTCACATGTCCAGTCATCTTTCACCATGAGAAAAAGAAAACATACATCCACCACTGAAAATACACAGCAGCAGTTATAACATTCCATAATAACCAAGATCAGAGAAAAAGGATTAGGTGTGTCATCAATAGCTTATGCATGTTAATCATTAAAAAGTCTGTTTTGGCTAAATGGTTTGGTGTTAGGCGCTTGTTAGTATAGACATACAGTTTGCATGTGACATTTGATGGGTTCACTTTCAAAGCTCTTTTTAAAAGCTGAATGTAAAATTATGTTAATTGGTTTCCGCAACTTTCCAACATGTTGTTCTGACTTGAGGTGACATTCACGTGAAATCTACAATTTGGAAGCAAGTCTCTCAAATATCGTCAATGCATTACGACCTCGGGTACGGCTTCCTCCCACCACTAGACGAAAAGCAGTATTATTGTCACAGTGAACCTCTACGGACAGGCCTAATCCCCTGCTGTAACCAACTGTTTCCATGATGTTACCTCGGCGTTCGCCAGTGAAGACAAGGTGGGTCTATCGGCGTTTGCGGACCTTAAGGGGGATTTGGAGAACAAAGGAGAGAGCCGCGGGGGGGCTCGCGCCGCCGCGCGGACCGATCGCGACGTGTGATCTAATTAGCATATGAATCGGAGTCCAGCCGCTGGCTAGAACCTCTCTCTACTCACCATTGGAGGAAACCACAGACCCTTGAAACTAATGTCACTCGTGATTGGCTGGTAGAAGTGTTGCTATTGGTCACCTTATGGGTCATTGCAGTGCACACGTGGGGTCACAGCATTCCGCACGTGGGGTAAGCCCCTCCCACACAATATTTATAATAAAAATGTATATATTAATATTTATTATTATTTATAGGTAAGCCTTTACCAAAAGCACTGCAGTTAATTAAAACTAAACATTCATGTGATGCTTGATGCTATAGGTGAACATATTGTACAGGGAACAAATGTGAACAAGGTATATGTGGAGTGAAAGCTTTATTTACATACAGCAAAAATATTGTACAAAATCTCAGGTGAGGCTTGAAATGTTTCTCTGCAGCCTCTGGGTCATGACTTCTTTGTGGGACTCTTCTCCAGTGTGTAGACGTCTGTGGTGTGTAGCTGTGAGATCAGTGTAGCTTCCAGTCTTATATGAAGTGTGGGACACAGGTCGGTGTGCTCCTGGCTGTGGAAGGATGGATCCATGTCGTCTGTCCCGCTTCAATCAGCTGTAAACACATTCAGTAAAATTAGCACAGTTCAATGACAACATACACCTTTACATGTAACTGGAAAATTATTTAATGAATATAACCTTACCCTCTTTCTTCTCCGACAACTCCTCAATGCTGATGTAAGGTCTGGTCGGATCATACTGGCTCATAGTGTGTCTTTGTACGTCATGGACAGGCAGCTGGAAAACAACACATGTAACATGACTTTATTATTAATAAACGGAAATAGCCGCGCTGCATCACCGTTGGAAGATCCACAGCAAAAAAACACCAAAACAATTCATAAACAGTTACTTACATTCAATGGCTTAATTTTCTGCACTTTAAATCCGGACTTTCAGCGTCTCAGCCTAACGCCTCTTTGTTTGTGTGTGTGTGTGTGGGGGGGGGGGGGCTGAGGCTGTGAAAACATACAGAAAAAAGTCACGTTGATGAAAAAACTTAACGAGAACAAACTGTTACATCTAAGTAATTCATACATATTTACACATGCACTAGATCTGCTCCAGCACTCGATGCTGTATTCGTATTTTAGCAACTTTCTCGCTATCCCAAAGAGTGGCGGACATGCTTTCAGATGTAGGGTTAGCTTAGTGGTTAGCATGGCGTCTCTAGCTCACCGTAACTCAGGGACTGTGCATCCGTCTTCTCCGCCTCGACTCGTCCACACCGGGCCCGCGGCTCTGCCTCCACACGCACTCATCTTCTCCTCCAGGGAACAGCGTCGTGTCGACTTCAGCAAGTTATTTACCCCGAAGACAGAGTCACTCGTACGGGACAAGCTAAACACGACCCGCTTCCTGTCTGCGGGACACTCGACGCTGCTGCACGGCGTTTACGAGGCTCTGATTGGACGAGTCCATCAGCTGATGACGCGAGCGGGTGACGTGAGCAGCGGTTACTTCATGGGATAAGTATTTGACTGAGGCCAGGTTTATTTTTTGTGGTGTTTAGTAAATTTACACACATGATTCACTCATGCTGTTCTGTGTTCGTAACCTTATAGTTGAATGCACTTATTGTAAGTCGCTTTGGATAAAAGTGTTGACTGTTTTAATGGAATACTGAGAAAGTTTAATAACAACAATTAGACAATTGAAGTTCAAATTATGAAGGAATTTAAGCTCTATATTGTGTCTCCTTTATATTTAAAATAATAATCAAACTGAGTGGAGATGTATGTTGTATCCAAACAGCCGGCTGCTGTGTTTTGTCACTGTGCAGTCCATGGGGGATTAAATATTACACTGAAAAAATAAATCATTAAATCAATGAATGTTTCATAGCAATTTTGAAAGTAGTGGTGAAAAGGTACCATTTATAATTCATGGAACAGCTTAGTTTGCCATTGACATGTGAATTTGATGCCAGTATTTTGGGAGGACAGATATTTTTATGGAAAGCCAGTAGAAGTTTGGAGCTTACAGGACACAGATGATCATACCCAGCATCATTTATTTGCTGGTAGAGGTGTGGTTTACACTTCCTCTGTGCATTTAACCAGCACAATTGAAAAAGTGACTGTAATCATGCCACTCTGTACAGTTGTTGAGATTTAGGATTGTTTTGGATGACAATAAAAATTTGAAATAAAGTGCATTGTTTCATTTCTTTTGACTGCATTGACCTTTGTTCGTGGTATACAATATAATTCATTATAGCACACTTACTTACTTAAGAACAATTTAAAATTTCAGGTTTAATATTTATTTTAAGCCTGGTTTACTCAGCCAGATAGTTTGTTGGTGCCTCTAACACATTGGTGTTATCTGCTCTCAGGGAAACTGATTTGCATTTGTGAAGCTCAGAGCATTGTCATTTGCATGTGAAAGCGTCCTCTAGGAGTTGGAGCAGGGGGGGTCAAATCTCAACAGCTCACAGGCTTGACAACTGCAGGAACCCTGAGCGTTTCCTTTGCTGCCTGCAGATACGTGTGAAAGTCGTTAACCGAAGGATGTGCCAACACTTCTCTGCGACACAGATTGACACAAACGCTTCTTTTCATGCAGTGCACCCTCCAAAGACCTGCAGCTTATAGGTCGACCCGAGACTCTAAATTGCCCCTAGTCGTAAATGTGAACTAGAATGGTTTTGGTCTACGTCAACCTTGTGATGGACTGGCGACCTGTCCAGGGTGTACCCAGATCCCCCACGGCCCACATAGGAGAAGCAGAATAGCTAATGAATGGACAGAACAGATATTTCCTGTAATTAAACGTTTTACTTTGATTGAAGTGGAAACTTAATGTTTTATTTATATGACCACTGCCACTGTCCACATCAGGATTTTTGTGTAGGACATCTAGTTTAAAGCAGTTTTTCCATTTAATTATAAAGTGTGGCTGTCCTTATAAATCTTTCTTTTTGCTACTGTTGCCCAGCAGGAATATATTTGCAAGCTTTAGATGGGATCTTTTTTATAAGCTGCCCCCTGACTGGGGTATTTCAGCATTTCATATCAAATATTGACACAGCTGTGTCCGAGAGCCTTGTGCCTGAGAGCTTTCCTATTGGAAAAAAGTGAATACTGTGAATGACTGGGGCTGTTAGGTAACTGTAGACTAGGTGTACTGTTGCTGTAGCTACAGAGAAAGTCTTGCGTGCCCCCCTGCGCACATCATGTGGATACAGTCGTCATTTCTGCTGAACGGATGACATCCAGTCTGTGTTGTTTCCGTCTGCCAGTCCTGTCGCCTTCTTTCCGCCCACTGACTGACAAAAGCCACAGACGACAGCGGACGGGCTGATGTTAGGAAATTGTATCCATCAGCAGTGAGTGGGCAGATGGGGTCATGAACTGAGCTGCCCTGTAACTCAACACAACAGCTCTCTGTTGTCGTGATCAGAGCATTGGGGTGCACTGAGGTTCTTTCACCATGTTAGCCCGTGTGCAGAGACTTTTCTGCAGAAGCCTCTGTGTTTATGTGTGTTTTTATAGAGAGAAGCAGAGAGGCAGAGTCTTGATGAATAAATAAATGTGCAGCCATTGGGCTCAGGTTCACCTGATGCTGGTGATCAATTTATCTTCCCTTATAACTTCATTAGTTGATGCATGGCTCAAACATGGCTTCAGGGTAAACAGATCTAGGAATAAACTAGCAGAGGCAGACCAGAGTTCAGCTATCTTTCAGAAATATTACTCACTGTTCATATTGAGCCATTACAGTATGATTGGACCCTGTTTTTGAAACATTTTTTGATCTTATTTGATGAAATCCTCCTCATGTCTTGAAAGCATCAATATGTTAAGTTCACTAGGGAAAAAAAGAAAAGGAAGCTGGGATATGTGGCCTTCGCAGGACTGTAATAAACATGACCAATTTCATTTGGTCCAAATTAAATGATGCGCTGGTGTCACTCACCGACCTGCCTGCCTGCTCACACCCTGCCCTCGGTCTCGCTGCACATAACCGGAGGCTTTACAAAGCGGAGAGGCATACACCTCTGAAGCAGAGATGATAGTCTCAGGTTACTGAGCGAGTCATGGAAAAGTCAACTTGCAGCAGATGACGAGAAGGTCGATGGGGGGTTGGGATGTATGGTTGCAAATTGCAGCCTGGCTAGCTTTTTTCCAGGCTTACCAACCCTAGCTGTTATACTCTGAAACCTCTTCCACATCAGGATGAGCAGAAATTCACAGCTTTTCCAAACTTGCATAAACCTGCTTAATAAGGCGATTTACTTCTTTCGCCTCACCTGTCAAGGAGTTTGCCTTTCTGTTTTTCCCCGTCATATTCAACATTATGAACGGAGCGACAACTGATAAGCTCTCTAACCTCACTTTCTTGCCAAATTCCGACGTTCAACCTGGTGAAGAATGCCGATTGTAGCCGGAGCCCATTAAAACCTGTGTCTCCTGCAGAGTCATTTGAGCTGGGAGTTGATACTGATGTATCCACAATGTAGACAAAAGCCACGTGTAACTGAGTGTTGGTGGGTCTTTTTACAAGTGGAATAGGGGCTAAACCTAATGCCTCCAGCCAACACTCTCACACAAACATGCACACATACCACAGTGCCTGCCTGTAATATTTTGTTTTCCTGCTCTGTTTAGCGTAAGCAGTGCAAATTGCCTATATCAAATTGATAGGACAAGCAATTCTCTGCTTAAAACTCTGGACTCAGTCTAATCCCCCCTGTGGAGAGTGCGCCATTGTCAATGTTGAGCCCTGTCTGCTAAATTAATGAGGATTAGAGAAGCGAGCTACAGAGGACATCGAATCAATGCTCAACTTTCCTGCTGATTGGACTCCATCCCCTTCACTCATTTGACAAACACTCCAACCTTTGCATTTTCTCACTGTGGACATGGTTCTGAATTGTTTTACTGTTCAACACTAGAGTTCAGTGTAGTGTCATCAACAAAAACATGAACACAGAACAGTTCCTAATTCACTGTGTTGATTTGTTTTAATCTGCAGATGAAAAGGAGGAGGGGATACTGGGCAGCATCCTCCTGCCGAGCTTTTATATATCTATGCTGTCTGTGGATGATCACATCAACAGAAAATATGCCTACAAGGTCAGTGCATGGTTTCAGTCCTGTCAAACTTTGTAATACTCCACATTTTGTTTTATATTTATAATCCATGTTGAGCCTAGAAAGGTGAACAATTGTTTTAGTTTTTGGAAAGAAAAATGAAAGGTCAATCAAATGAAATGAGCTTATGATGTTAGAAAGATGATTTTACTGTGGTGGTCAGACTGTATATTTTCACAATGTTTTCTTACTTTTCTTTAGTTTCTTGTTTGAAAATATATTTGAGACATGAATTGCTCAATTAACTTAACTTTATTATCTGTCAAAACCAGAACATAAATTAAATTTTCCTTTGATCAGGCTCACCAGTTGAAATATGTATGCATATATATATTCAAAACAGGATAAGTACTCAGTATAGTGCATTTTGCCCAATAGTCCCATTTTGAAACTACGTTTACAATCACTAGATCAGGATTTTTATTATGATCTGCACCAAACTCAATGACAATGTTGGGTCTGCCTGTTTATATATATCCAGTCAAAAATGTATTGGGGTTTTGCTTGGTTCATGCCCCACCCCTCGACAAATCTCATGGAAATCGGCACAGTGGCGCAGTTTTTGAGTAATCCTGCTGACAGACAGAAAAACAAACGAAAATGAAAACATGACCTACTAAGGGGAGGTAATGAACTATTTTTTTAGATTTTTTCTGAGCCATTGTGACTTTATAGCATTGACCTGATGGCAGCAACTAAAAGTATTGCTAGACAGCATGAGAGGTTTTTTTTCTAGATGTGCTGTGAGGCTTAGAAAGCAAATGTGTCATATTCGACTTCTATTGCACTACAATACTACGTTGCCTCAGAGAACCCAAGGTCCAGGCCGACAGGCATATTTTCTGGGATCTCAGTGGCGTGTAGAGTATTTGACTGTGGATCCCTCATAAACCCTGAGAGACAACAGAGTTGTCCTGCCAAGTGCAGCCAAAAACCAGACGCCCAGAAGTCTGCTCATGGTCTCTCAAACCACACAACCCACTCTTTCCAGCTTTGTCTCAGGCCGAAGGAGAGTCGAGGTAGAACAGGGCCCAAACTCTCTAAGTTCACAGCGATGTAACCGAGTGTTTTTATTCTTAACTTTCCCTGTCTCTTGTTCCTGTCCTCAAAAGGCCCCATGTCATTTGAAGCTCTCATTATTCTGTCATAACTGGAGCGATGACATAAACAGGATATTGAGGTTGTTGCACTAAACATTCTGTTTTTCTCTTTCTTTCTTTGTCTTAAACAATAAATTGCTTTGTACGCTGTGAGGGAAGAGCAACAATGGAACAATGTGTCATCCATACAACCAACTGCATGGTAAGTCCTACAGTACTACGGCAGATTTACTGCCCTAATCTAATGGTATGCATGAAACTCAGGTGACACACGGTTTGATTTATAGTACATATATAGTGAGTATAGTGCAGATGACCACAGCCGGGAGCATTTCACTAACCAGATTTTTTTCCACCCTTATTTGGGAAGAAATATGACCCGAAATCAACGTCATTATTCTCTCAATCTCGCATCAGCTGTCGTTTGAGAACAAATCTGGGGCTCTCTGTGTAGACGGCAAATTTCCAATTTTCTCCTCACAAAACACAAATAGAGATACTTTTGAGGTGTTATAGTTCCACACAACATTTTGGCAATTTTTTATGAACAGCAAATAAATGTAGATAAATTAAAAAATCTATAGCCGATGCATTTTGATCAATGTGCTTTGCTCGTTTGCTCTCCACATGTACTGTGCAGGCGACCAAACCCTGCTTAAACATGATTGGTCAAACAAGAAATTGAAACCAGAAGGCGTCTGGTCTTAAATCGTACCTACAGATTCGGTATCTTCACATACAGAATCTGTTTATCGAGATTTTGTTTTTCTCACAAAGTGTCTCAACAGCTCTACGTTCTTCTTATTTAGGGAGAAATCTACATTTACCTGTCAAAGTTAAAGTTAACTTTATTTTTTTTGTCTTCTCTCTTTCAGGTTACATTTTCTGTGTGTGACTGTTCCTCTCCCCGGTCCCGTCTATTTGTCACAACAGGCAACCCATCCCAACATGAGGACATACTATTTTTGCACAGACACAGCGAAGGAAATGGAATCTTGGATGCAAGTAATGACGGATGCTGCCCTTGTGCATTCAGAGCCGGTCATAAGGTTAGTAACTGTGTCACTCGTACAGTATAGGCATTTGTAGAGACAGGCAGATTGGGAGATTACAATGGGATGTTTCGCTGAGAAAAAGGGGTTTTGAGTTCTCAAAACAATCACTAAAGACTTCCTTGGTTTATTTCTTCATCCTGATTTTCTTTTTTTGCATTTGTTCTGCAAAACAAGTGCTTTTAAATCCCCCTGTTAAGCCTTTAAGGTTCTATGGCATCAACTGAACTCCCACTTTTGGCATTTCTGGTCTGTGGCTTTGCTGAAGAAGCTGTGGCTTTTCTTTCATATCATGTATCTATTTTTACTACGTTAGAGTATCATACATAAGTATGCCATGTGTATGGTAGACATGCGTGTGACACATGGTGCATGTGTTTTGTTGTGCACAGCTGCACCGACGGATCAGGATCACTGCCTCCTCAGGATTGGGTTATTTCCTTTCCTTTTTTAAAACAGTGTTAAGTGTCTGTCATTTGGCAGCGTGCCGGTCTAATGCCCTCCTTTTACATGGCCGAGCAGAGGCGTAATTGTGAAGTGCTCTGTAATTACACAGAGCGGCAGTGCCTGAAATCCACTAAATAGCATTGTTTAATTTGATGCTGTTGAAAGACTATTTATGGTAATAGCATTGGTATATATATATAACTAGTTAAGGATTCCTATATTTGTTTTGCATCTTGTAGTCCCTGCTCTATTACCACATATTTTAAGCTGTTGAGTAGTTACAGGTTTTTTCCTTTATTCAAAAAGAGTGGTCTTTCAGTTTTAGAGCAGGACACATAGATTTCATGTAATGCTCTGACTCAAAACCTGCCATTGCACTCATATGTACTGCTTCTGCTTGGATTTCCTTCGCTCCAGCTTCAACTCTTCTCCTCGGGACCATGCTGCTTCAGTTTACACGCGAAAGATTTCTCTCCTGCTTTTTAAGATTTGTTCTTTTGCTCTTTAATCTTTTTTTCTTCTGTGCTTGGATCATTTGTTCACATCTGCGTGTGAGCGCAGGGTTTTGAGTGAAAGTACAAAATGGTATGTGTGCCTGTTTATGTGCAAAATCTGAATGTGAACTCAATAAGCCCCCTATCAAACTGAAACGCCACCTACTTGAAGAGAGGGAATAAAGTCAGTTACATTAACCTAAAACCTAATTCTTCTCGGACTTAAAAGGTTAAGTCTTTCTAAATTCAAAAGTATGAGCTTGAGACTTTCATAGGGTTAAAAGTGTTTCTCTACTGGGCTGGTGGAGCCACAGAAGGCTGCAGAAGTCATTATGTGAATAGTGAGGCTATTTAAAAAAAGGACACAAGTGGAAACTGTGAAGGAATGCTTTTGCCGCTGCCCTCTTATTGCTAACCCAGTGAGCCGTGCTGCTGAGGGGGAATTTGAAGAACTTTGAAGTTGTGACCTTGAGTCCTTCTGATGCCAAGGAGTCATGGTGTCTGTTACCACTTGAGACCTCCCTAATGACCACAGAGTTGTAGGTGGGTCTTCTAGAGAGGAGGTAGAGGAGAGCTGCAAATGGATTACTTGGTCCAGAGCACCACCTCTGAGACCTGCCCACATAGGCGGTGTTTTATTGGGGGATATCCGATTTCCTTTTACACGCTCGACCTCCCCTGGCAGCTGGAAGGGACATTGTGCACCACAAACCTTTCTACTTTGCACTTTTATTTTAATTTCAGATCATTGTGTGGGTTAAAAAAGGTAGAGCCTTAGGTCTGCACAGTTTGTTTTACCCATACTCAATATCGTGTCTCTAACTGGGGATGTGAAACCTGAATATCCCAGCTGCCAATTTTTATATAATATAGTTATCATCCTCCCATCACTGCCAAGGCAATCTCATCTTGCTTTTGGATCTCACTGCGTTTGAGATTATTCCTCTCGCCGTACTCAGACTTTCTCTTTTGTCTTTTCCAGGTTGGACAGACTAAAAGTGGAGCAGTGCGGCCCTCAAGAGATCAACCACGTGGCCAACAACAGGCCAGTGCTCACACAGCCCGAAATCCAGAACAACGAACGCAACCGAGAGGTCGACCTCGAGTGCCCTTTGTCAGTCACCCCCGACACGGCAGAAGAAGAGAAGAAGCAGCGAGATGCGGAGCGCTACGGCTTCCACAAGGAGGGGGCGGTGCGCGAGCGTCCCCTCACCAAGATCAACAGCATCAAACTGCAGCCCGCCCAGGCAGCGGCTGTCAAAGCCAACATCGCCTCGCCACAGACCCCAACGGAGATGGATGGGCCCCATCGAAGTCCGCAGGTCAACGGATCTGGTGGGCAGTTTCCAGCTGATGGAACCAGAGTCCTTCCTCAGCAGAGTCCCAACTATGAGCCGGAACGCAACCTGAGTCGTACCAGCTCCATGCAGCAGCTGGAGCAGTGGGTCCGCACACAAAGGGTGCGCAGCCAGGACGACGACACCAGGAGGTTGGTTTGATTATGTGGCACAATTTTATATTACTGTTTCGGTTATTTCAGTGTTTGACCTCATTAATATGTGTGTCAGGAAAGGAGAAAAAAAACCTAGTACACACTGTTTTTAGGTTATTGCACATGAGGCTGATGTTGTCCTACTTCAATATGAAGGGGAACTTGGCTTAACTGCTGATTCAGACGAGAAGGATTCTCCTCGAGCGCATGCTTTCGACTGACACTGATTTTCCAAAGCTCTGCAGTCCGATTTCTTTTTAAGGCTGTGTTGTTTAAAAACAAGGGCTTTCACACACTCCTCACCACAATTTAACATGTCAAGAGCGTTTGTGGAGTTATTGTGCCATAAACAAAAACATGAGGTATCTGGAACAGAATCAGTAAGGTACATCCAGCCTCAACCTGCTGCATCAACCCGCACCTGAATCCTGCTACTGAATCCTCATCCGTTAAAGACAATGTCCGGAGAAAGTCCAGATCTATACGATCCTCCGTAGATCATGTCTAAAAACGGCTTAAGTAGAACTAGGGGGTGAAGAATGGCCAAGCGAAGCCAGAATAACTGTCTTCCTCTGACCATGCAGTGAGAGTCCCAGTTTTAATTGGTCCTGATTAAACTCTCACCGTGTCCGTCTGCCTGTCCGTCTGCCTGTCTCGCCATCTGCTCGCCCTGCTTGTGCTCCTGTTTGACAAAGCCTTGCCTCTTTTTTCGCCCAATCACACCCTGAGTACATTAATTTGAAAAAATGGGCACACACCTGCTTTGAGTAAGACCTTGAGAATGACTAGACCTTGAAGCTTCCCATCCTCCCTCAGTTCAACAGTCTCTGTTCGTCAGCCACAAGCCTTTTTTTCTTAAATGTGACAGGGTTTTAAAAAGCAGAGCTCTGACTTTGAACATTCTGTGGAAGTGGAGCTTTTCCTTGGTTCTCTCTATCCGCTGAAAACACACAGAAACTAAAAATACCCACTCTGTAACCAACTATTAAATCACACTGTGGTCATCTTGATTGATGTCATGTTGTGCTATTCAGACACATCCAGAGCAGAGGTTCGGAATCTAATTTGAATCTAGGCTGGTGATGCTTCGCAACTATACGTGACACTGGCAGCCATTTGAGATCAAGATCAGGGACTGTAATATAAAAAGTTGAGGATACAAAAACTATCTTAAGTAAAAACTTAATAAATAAAAAAATGTTGGATAAACATAATACAAACAGACATTATGATAGTGCACACAACTGAATGAAATTACACATTGAATAAAGAGATAAATACGATTTGAACAGACAGGCTGATATTGGATGAAATTGCCCCAGATGTGGATAAATATATTATAAATGGTGTATTATAATGTCAGATTTAAGGAAAGAGAAGTCTCTTATTTGTGTGCACTGAACACATAGAAGATGATGGTGTAGTTTAAGAAGTGAGGTCTTTACTCAGAGGTGTTCGGGTCATACACAAAGTCAGAATCAGGTAATCATTACATATAAGGGTCAAACACGAGGAGACAGCACAAGGAAGAACACAAGACAGCATGAACACAGAACACTAAGAACAACAATGATACTCAGACAGAGAATATAGGGGGGGTTTACTGGTGGTAACACAGGGGCGGACAAATCAGGTACAGGTCAATGAAATCAGTTCAACTGCCTATTGATGATGGTGATCGGTTCTTTCTCCCCAGCGTCACGTCGTACCAGACACTGCCTAGAAACATGCCAAGCCACCGGGTCCCCTACCAGCCTCAGTATGGAGATAGTTACCGCAGCATGCCCAGGAATAGCATGGCCCAGCGGGACAGCATCTGCAGCATGTCGCCGTCGCTGTACGAGCAGGTCTTGGGTTCCATGCCGGCCGACAAGCGCCGCTCCATGCGCGACGACACCTTGTGGCAGCTGCACGAGTGGCAGCAGAGGCAGGCGTACACCAGGCCGCCGGGGCTCTACGGCACCATGGCCAGTCCCAGGACCATGATCAACCTGTCGGACCACGCCCCACCGAGCCACTCCATCCCCCCCTCACCCTCCCACGGCTCGCTGTCCATGTACGGTGGCTACTCCCCGATGCGATCCTACAACATGAACAGCGGCCATTCTGAGGTCTCCTCCCCCGTTTACAGAAGAGACGCGAGCATCGACAGACGTCATAGGCCGCAGCCCAACAAGGTCAGTTCAGGCAAACAAACGCCAAGAAGTCATTAAGCAACAAAACAAAAGAACATATTTCACAAAATGTCTTAAAAATCAGAAGCAAGATCTCTTAACAATGGTTGCTATAGAATATGAATTTAGCTGTTTACGTTAGAGCTACTTCTGAAGAAATCCCCATTTCTAAGTATTTACACATGTACCTTTGATTGTCCAGGCACCAGATTATGTGCGTAAAGAGCGTTATGTTTTTAAATATAACTTTTTCCGATATAACGAAATTGCTTAAATGCCACTATGTACAAAATATTTGTATTTGGGTGAATCCAGTCCATGGTGTAATTGACCGTCATGCTTGTTTTTGTTTGACTGTGTCCTGCAGTATACTTACCCACCTGACAGGAGGTCCATGCCCGCTGGGATCCCAGTTCAAACTATCACTGCCCAGACTCTGCAAGGCAAAACAGTAAGTCTTCTTCTGAGTTGTTCCCTCCTGTGTCCTTCACTGTCTTCAAAGGCTGCGTCCTTGAAGAAACGTGCATGAATTTCTGTAAAATGCACCACCCAGTAATTTCACACCTCGGTTGCTCTATATGCACACACACGCGCACACACACACAGGTAGGGAAACAAGGCTATTTTCATAACATTACCTGCCTGTTCCTCTTTCTGTCTCATTTGCCACCAAGACGACAGAGACAGAATCTTTGAACGTAGATTTAGGCAGAAATTGAATGCATGTTCCAAGTGGTAGGATTTAGAGTACTTTCCCTTCAGGAGCTCCTTAGACTCTCCTCACATCAGTGGAGACTTAAAAAGCCTGTCACTCACAACCCTCTAAGTCAGATCAGGAATTTATTTCAAAGCCGTACACGTTGCTGTGCCCTCACAGAGCTGGGAAACTGTGTGAACTGTGATTGTGTAATAAATGCTAAACTTTCCTGTCTTGAGTGGACCTGTCGAATCTGCCTTCTGCTGACAGTGATAGCACCTGGGATAATCTTGTGGTCCTGAGCTGCATGAACATTCACTACCTGGATATAAACTTACACCTATCTTGTGCCTGACGCCTCTAAAATCTCCTGTCCTGGTGTGTTCTCTCCTTTCTTCTCCCGCCCCCCCACTGCGGTGTATCCCTGTTCCACTGTGGCTGTATGTCCCTCCCTCCCTCCCTCCCTCCCTTGCAGTCTGAGGAACTGACTCTGCTGCTGATAAAGCTGCGGCGGCAGCAGACAGAGCTAAACAGTATCCGGGAGCACACTGTAGCACAGCTTATGCAACTAAACATGGATGGTGACAACCCAAAGGTCAGGCCCCAAGAGATACCTCACAGGCGTGTGTGTAATCGTGTGGTGTGTATGCCATCCTTACCCACGACCATTATCCATCTTGATCCGGAGCATTTTTTTTAGTCTTAACACATGGCTGACTTAAGGGGAAAAGCACTAAAGTGGGCATTTTCTCAGTAAATCATAGACTTTGGCTTGAATTGCCCTCTCAGCATAGTTTGGGATCAGCTACTTTAGAAATCAGCTTTTTCCAAAATGTGTGAAATGTCTCGAGACAAAAAAGACTAAGTTTTAAAAAACAGAAGATCCAACTTGTTACAAATTGATGACATAGTCACATTAGGGCAAGCAGCTGATCGAGCCATTTTTTCTGCCATGAAGAGTCCAGACAGATGTTACCCGGAAATGAAGCTTAAAGCCACTGGCAAGCTTAAAAGAGCCAGAGGCTAAGGAGGTTAAGACCACTGGCAAACGTTCATGTTAATTCAGGATTTTTGCATTTTAAGTCTCCTGAGAGACGACAGATTTGACGGTCACTGATTTAGGTCAAGCAGGCGTGAGGTGGAGAATGGTTGAGATTCTGTGATACGGGTCAGTAATGACTTTGGCTTTTGCTACTATTAATCTAAGATCTTCTTGTACCAGTTTCACTAAAAATATGAATGCCTTACTTTTATGTGGGAGCCATTTGCCTGCACTAGTCCAAGACAGTACATGGCCATTTGATCATTATAAAGTTCTATTACTGCACTCACTCTGTTTCTTTATATAGTGCATCTGGTACCTAACCCACCATGACTGGTCCTACCCTCCTTTCTTCCTGGTTATCTTCGGGTACACTGCACAGGACATGCCTGCGTGTGTTAATCTTTGTGCGTGTGTGTAATTGTGTGTGAGAGACTGTGAAAGAAAGAAAAACAGAATTTCTCTTCCTTTGCCTTACTCTCCTTTTGCCTTTTTTCTTCTCTCTTCTTTGCTGCTGATGCTAGAATGACATGCTCTCTCACCACCTCCAAAGGAACCTCATGTTTTTGGACAATCAGGTGGGGTAATGCATGAATGCATGGCCCTGTCTCCTCTTGACATGAACTGAACTCATATAATGCTTTGCTATAGTTAAAATAAGGAATATGAAATATTAGTTGTATAGAATAGAGATAACTATGGAACAGTGTTTCTTTACCAAAGTTTTACCAACTAGTTTGTAGCTCCTGTCTCTAGATGTGCCATTTAAATCATAAGTTCATCTAAATACACACCCTGCACAAACCTTCAGCTTTACTAACTATTATGTATAGTAGGGGCATGTGGACAAGCTTCAGTCCCTGAAAATATTTTTTTTTAAACTGAAATCTTTTCTTTGAGAGTTTGAGTAACTACGAAAGTGCACTTTTTGAACAGAGGTACAAAAACACAATACACCTAATGAAAGGAGGTGGTCCCAGATTTTTGCACTGATTAAGATATATGTAATTTTGCTACATGTAGGACATTTGATATTTTCATCTATATAATACATGAACTGCATGTTTTTATTCCTAATTTTATTTTAGAGCCTGGTCTTTCAGTTTGAGAGCAGGATTTTGTTCTGCTTTCACTCCCTGTGCTTGCACTCTAATCTGTTTGGGCTTGGATTTGCTCTGCTTGAGCTGGAACTATGTTTTTGGGGGGGCTGGACATATTTCCTGCACCTCCTCTTAGTCAAGTTGCTTCTGTGCACACTTGGAATGTCTGCTCTTGGATTTTGTTCTTATGCGCTCTATGAAGCGCTGAAGCTAGAGCGCAGGGAATCTGTCCAAGCAACAAAATATGAGTGCAAGCGCATGGTTTGGGCACAAGCCTGGGCTTTTTAGGTGTGACAACACGAAATCAATACGTCCTGTTGTCAAACTAAAAAACCATGCTCTTAATTAAGGATAAGAAAGAAAAAAAACATAGAAGTGGAAAGTGCCTCCATTAATTAGTAAGCCTCTTGGCGTTTTGCTCGACAATGTGTTGATGCTGGTCGGAGGATTTCTTATTGCCTCTCTTGCCGTATCCATCCCTGTTCATGGTGGATGCACACGTTGGTGTTTGAGTCTGCTTAATGAGAGAGAGCTCGAGCTAGTGAGGGTGTCTCAACAATAAACATTGTGGGTGTGTTATCTCTGAAGTGAAGCACTGCTATAAACTGACAATTGCTGTATCGCTCCTCTCTACACTGGACAAGATGAAGGAAAATGACCCTTTAATCGTCATGACTCACTCTTTGATTGAGAACTCTGCCCCAAGGCCTCAACTTTACCAGCAAGTAAGGGCCAGCTCATAGACTCTGCGCCGCCTCATCCTCACCAGTCGCTGTTGTCCCTTTTTTGGTCTGTTGTGCAATGCTCGCCCGATGTCTGGGTCCCCGTGGCATCTTGAGACCGGTCTCCCCTGTATTTTGTGTTTTGCTAGCACCCCCTCATCCATTGCTTTTTGACTGTTCCTCTCTGATAACGAAAAGACATGCCAAGTATGGGCATGACTTGTTTGCTTCACTGTTCAGTTGAATCCCCTCCTCACTCTCAGGTTTGGCTGAATACTGTTTAGATGTTGTGATGTGTTTAGAAAGTATTCAGCCTGCTGTCGGACTCTCCTGAATCAGGAGTTAAAGCTGTGGTCACACACTTAGCATTTAGATTTCAAAGTCCTGTAGTTGTTATTCAGCTTGTTTTGTCTAGCGCCCCAAACAGTGAAGGTCAAAGTGTGATTTTTCAAAAGCATTTGCAGATGTGTTCTCTCTCTCATCAGCCACCTGGTCTTGGCAGGAGGTTTCTAATTAGCTGAAGTTAATTCTGCATTGCCAGACTTGTCTCTTCAGTTCATTACCAAATACTGTATCTATTTGTGAGAAAATATACATCCACCTGAAGCTTGCAAGGGATGGTTTGTCTGCAGGATTTTTCTAAATCAGTGGCCATAAAGGGCCCACAATTTGCATGGGGGGGGGGGCAATTATATGTCCAACATCCATGTACAATTCCTTGTCCAGTAAGGTGCATATTAAAGTCAGTACTTGTTTGCTGTTAGCTCTAACTAAGCTCCAGCCTTGAGCAAAAGCCGCATATCATTGAATATTTATTGAATATTTTGATAATTGTTCCTTGTTTAAACATTTCAAAATGACTACTTACAGGACAGGAGCACTTCAAGGTACTAAAATATTTCAGCCGCCGCCCTACCCCTGGTTTAATATAAGTAGTACATTTAGTTAATTAATATTCATGTTTCTGAAACAGGTATGTAACTCCATATCCTGTTTGAATTTATCTTGCGGTCTGCTCTTTTCAAACAACCCTGTTGTTAGCGGATGTCTGACTGGACATACTTGATGCAGTGAATAGCCTTTATACAGAATAAGATCTAATTAAGTCAGGGGGCCACTTTCTCCTCCTTTTTTACCTGTCTTCTTCATTCCGTCCTCTTCACCCACTCTTTCATTCTGCTGATGGAAAGAATAAAGAGAGCCGGCTTGTTGTTTGTGACGATGGCTGTGACATCACTTTGCCACTTTTGAAGTTTAAAAGTGCAGCTGAGGACCGCTCCCACCCACCTTCACCCTGTCACGTTGTCCGCCATTCCAGCCCAGCAACAGCTGCATTCCCACCTGTTCAGCTGCTGGAAAACTGTCTCCCTCTTCCTCTTCCTCATGTCACACGTAGTCCACACAACATCACAGCGAAGCCCTCGGAGCTGTGGAAGTATCTGCATGTTCTGTGTGGAATGCAATGTGGTGCTTAGGTCCCACGTGCTTTAACTGTGTTCTGTGGTTTAACTGAGGAACGAGGTGTTAGCAGAACGGTGTGAGGGTGGAGTCTGAAAGTATTTTTGACAGTGAGATGTTTGTTGTTGTTTTGACTCTGTTGGCTAGCACGTTGGATTTTTAAATTGAATAATTCGAAATAAAGCGTAGAGTAATGCACCTAAACATACATAAATAAAAAAAATTCTTGAGGGAAACAGAAATGTGATCTGATTTATGATATGATCACATAATGAGCTGAAGAACAAACTAAAAGCCAAAACGAGCAAGAAGAAAAGATGTTCCAGTTCAGTTCTGGCAGAGCATCACAGAGGAAGATATCTGCTGATGTCTGTATATTTCTGATGTGATGATTGTTTGATTCAAATGCATGCTGATCCTTTTAATTGGTCAAAAGTGTAAATTAAAGCTAAACGTCGGGTTTAGCTTTAATTGCTATACCAATAAAGTAATTATTTAATTTCATATCCAGTGAGAGAACAAACCCAAAAGAACACAGAAACATGTCACTGTCCTGATACTATTGACTGCACTTGTGTACTTTTAGAATTATGTGATGAATGCATTGCCTGCAAACATGGGATCCAATGCAGTAAAAAACATTTACTCCGATTTTTGTTGTTGTTTCAAAATAAGATTATTTACATTAAAACAAGAAATAGCAAAGATTGGGTTTTGTTTGTTGTGACTTTATACTACTTTCATTTCGGCATATTAAGAATATAAACATCCAGTATTAATTGAAGTGCAGTCTTAAGCTGGAAACATAGTGAGACTGCCTGTCTTTCAATGAATATAATTTCGCTTGGATTAATACTAAATGCTGGTTAATAATAGTTGTAAGCATTATGAGTGTTTAAACATCCTAACACGCTCTGTGGTTAGTTTGTTATTCTTGAATTAATATTGCACTAAGACTCAATGCAGCCGACCGAGTTCTTGGATCAATTAGCTGCAGAGCATGTACTGGATAAAACACAGTTGTTGGATACAGTTAATGCGCTGACTCCAGACTTTAGTAGGTAATATCGTTTTACATGCAGCCATCCCATTGCATTTCCAAAACACACTTTGTGCTGATGGAGACAAACCAGTGAGGCTGATGTAACATGATGCACCAGCATCATCAGGGGAGAGACTGTGTAGACTGGCTGCTCTCCCTGTTGTTGGTTTGCTAACTCAGATGGTCTGAAATCTAAGTCTCCACTCAGGAACTAATTGTGAGGCTCAGAGAGAGAGAGCCATGTTGTGACACTGCATTAGATCTCCACATTTTTTGCATGTGCACATTTGTCATCCCTTTCTGACGTCCTGTGTTTCTCCACAGCTGAGTCAAGACGACTACAGAGGACACACCTACACGTACATGCCAGGAGAAATGGACATTGATGTAAGTTCAGTGTGACGTGATGCTACACACGGCACGATGCTCGGTTCAGCTGCTCACAATCAGTCCCAACTCTTTGCCGTTTTCTCTTTTAGAGCAAACTGAGCCTGCTGTGTGAGCAGGATAAAGTGCTGGGGACACAGGAGGAAAAACTTCAGCAGCTGTACAGAGAGAAGGTGACTAAACACAGCACATCTGTCTTCTTCACAATCTCGCACTGTTTACCGGGGTATGTTGTGGTGTGGTGCCAACTGGACAAAGAATAAACTAAACAGAATACACAGTTTACAGTGGTTGAGTTCTAAGAATAGCCGGATTTCAATTCATGTGAGAAAGAGAGAAAACCTTCACTGTCTCCATCCTGAGATTTTTTTCTGATTTAAAAGGTTGTATTGTATTTGTTGGACTGAATAGAGCCCAACTCATTTATTGGTTGGCCAATACAAATCTGCCAAATATGAGCCTTTCACAGACATATCTGTAACAGTGTATATGTTTGCTAAAATGCGTAGACATGAAAACCTTTATGTTACAGACTAAACAATGCAAAAAGTGTGTTTACAGTTGAAAAAAAAAATGTTTATTTTTCTTGGGTCAATTTTATTTATGTGGTTACGTTTTTCTTATATAAATAGTTATTTATAGTAAAACTGTAAACATCAAGCCTCAATAACACTCCTTTGTCAAGGCTTTAATAACAACATCTTAGAAATTCTGGAAGAGATATGTGAGCCGAAGACAAGGTAAACATAAGAGTGTTGAAATCCCTGCCACAGGCTGAAATAATTATAATCATCCGATAATGTTTGATAAAGTGAACTGATCTGAAAGGTTATGTGTTTTTTTGGTATGTTGCGTGTTACTTCAGCACACCCTTGAGACGGCGCTGCTGTCCGCCAGCCAGGAGATCGAGATGAGCTGTGATAACTCTGTTACCATGCAGAGCATCATCCAGCAGCGAGACTTACTGCAGAACGGCCTGCTCAGCACCTGCAGAGAGCTGTCCAGAGTCACTGCTGTGAGTCACACAACCCATTCCCACACACAAACACAGGCTGGACACGGAAATCCTCTTTCTTCAGGCGTGCTATTATGATGAGAGTTTTTCTAACAATGTCATCGTATCTCTCCCAAACCAGGAGTTGGAGCGCTCATGGAGGGAGTACGACCAGCTGGAGGGAGATGTGACTCTGGCTAAGAACAACCTGCTGGAGCAGTTAGAAGCACTGGGAAGCCCTCAGGTAGGATCACTCTAGAGATGGAGGCTGCACTAGTACTGTCTAACACTGGCATGGCATATAATCCGGCTTTGGTAGAATAACTTGTTCTCCTCAGTGCTATAAACAAAGCTGGAAGTGTAGCAGATTCCCTTGAACACCTTTTTTTGGTCTACACTTTTCTTGACTTTGGGGAAAAAGTGTGTGCAGCTGTGTCCTTAGCTGGATGTGGATGAGGGGAATAAAGAGAACTAAGAGCAGTTCTTAATTAAATCTTTCTTTTATCTCGTCCTTCATGTAAACCCAGCTAACACTATTATTCCTGGTCGAGCCGGAGCAGCGGCTCGCTCAGATTAGAGAGGTCAGAGGGCCAGCAGGGAAGCTGTCAGTGGTCTTCTTAAGTGCCTTTCACACTCTGAGAAACCCTATCATCAGTAACGAGGAGATAATTAAGTGTCAGTTTCTCTTGCTCCTCTGTTCTCCCGTCTTTCTCCGGTCTATCTTTAACCCTCTTCTCCTCACTCCACTTTGCTGATCCTGTTCTGAGGATAATATTTCTCACAAAGCTCTTGCAGGAGCTAGAACAGATCAGTGTCTGCGCTGACAGCCCACCTTAGCCGAAACATGATCTCCCCTCTTACTATTCCACATTCCGCACTCTATCGTCTGCATATTAATCTTACTTGATTATAAACTTGAGGTGAATCTCCAGGGGATGTTTGGTGATTTGTGAATGTCTCTGTGTGTTTTTTCAGACGGAGCCTCCCAGCCCGCAGCACGTCCACATCCAGAAAGAGCTGTGGAGGATTCAAGATGTGACGGAGGCCCTCAATAAACACAGAGCTCAGAGAGATGCTGCTGATGGGATGGGCTTCTATGGGCCCAAGAACAACTTCAGTAAGCACATAAACGAGGTGAGGCACAACTGACTGAGAAAGTCATATATCAAACAAAATGTTAATTTCCTGGGTCCAACTCTTTAAATCTGAGGATTTTTTAAATCTTCAAAGCAATTACATTTTAAACAACACATTAAAGCTGCTTTCAGCCCCTCCAGATAATTTCAGGCGCAGGGGGTTTATGTGAGAAGGAAAATATCTGAGTCAGTTTTTGCAGACGTTCTTCTGAGTCGGGCCCCAAGTGAGAACACTAGAGAATGTCAGATTGAGCCCATGTGAGAACCCAGCAGGAGATTCTCCGGAGGATTCTCCACAAGAAAATGGGTGCGTTGATGAGGTTTCTAGTGGAAAACTGTGAGAAAAGATAAAAGAAAAAACTACAAATATCTCGTGATGAAATGTGTCATACATGTAGAAGACTCAAACAAAGATGTCAACTTGGAAAAAACAATTAGACTCCAAACAAAAGCATGTGATTTCCTCATTGGAATGTATAGACTACGTTCTGCATACTGGGCCAGCCGTCACCTGAACGCTCTGGACATTTTCCTGTTGTTAAAAAGCGTCTGACCTGGAGAACCTCCTGCTGCATGGTTCATTTGTGAAAGGAAATCTCCAGAGAAAGTCTGGACCCCATCGTGCGGACACTCATGTCTGATATAAATCACCCACATCTCTTCCAGTTGTGTGTTTGATGATGATCATAAGCCGGGGGCTCAAAATGCCAGCTCTGCTCATGAGCACTGTGAGTCACTGGTATTATTAGAGTGGATGTGTCCGTCATGCTCCAGCAGCATGTGGAGCCCTCTTTCTGGCTAATCAGCTGCTTTACCCGTCCTGTGGGCCAGAGCAACCCAGTACCAGATGGTGGTCGCCCTGAGCGTGCGTGGCGGCGCCATGTGTCACCTTCCTTCTTGTCCAGTCATGCCATGTATAATCCCCAGGAGGAGGACTCTGCACCCCCACGGCCACCTCTACCCCAGTCATACGAGCCCAACCCCCCCCCAGTGCCCCCCGTGCCCTCTCCCGCTGGTGTTCGCCCTTCAACACTCCACAGGGCGGAGGAGAGGAAGGCCAGTCAAAGGAATGGCACGCACAGTGTAAGCTCGCTTGCATTGACCCCGCCTTCATCCTTGTCATCGCACGCCATTGCTCGCTGTGATGGTTTTCACCTTCATTTTGATGCCACACCCCATGTCGTCTGAATTGTTTTTGGTTGGATCATCGGTTTTTTTCACTTGATGCCATATTTCCCTCATGTTTATTTTTTCAGTTAGATGAATGAAGCCTTGTTGGTTTTTGTTTCCTTATTTTAATTGAATTGTGCCGCTTCATTTTCTGTTTCTGTGAACAAACGTGTCCATGTTTGCAAATTAAGACACGTCTGAGTTTGAATGTTTGCTTCTTACTTTTATTTATTTGTCTGTCAAACAGTGGTTCAAACTCTCACTACATACGCCTTCTTTTCCCCTTCAAGCTGTGTTTATTTCTGTTTTTAACATTGCCCTGTCTTTAACACTGTCACTTTGTAAGACCTAGTTTTCCAGCTTGGAGACAAACTCTCTAATCACTACATCAGCACTGTTTAATTTGTCTGATGTTCCTCTGCAGGGTCCTGACTACAGGCTGTATAAGAGTGAACCAGAGCTCACCACAGTAGCTGAAGTGGATGAGAGTAATGGAGAGGACAGATCGGAACATCCGTCTGACAGAGAACATCCCGGAAACAAAGGTACGCAACAATGAAATAAGATCAGGCAACACGATGCCACTTTCTCATAGCTGTGTTTTCTTGTGATTCCAAGTTAATTATCATCACCTGGTGAAATTATACTGTTTCTATTCGGTTGTTGTGTGATGTCTGTGTCCAAGTGCGGAGATTTTTCAAGTTGCTGTGTCTCTTGCTGTAATTGTGGAATAGATTATGGAATAGATAAAAACAAATTTGTCCTTTGCTAACGACAGCTAGCTCGTTTTAGCTGGGCTGCACCGAAGCATTAATTGTGTGAGGACCAGCTCGACTGGGAAAAAAACAAAACTTAAAATAGAAGAAACAGATTCCATCCCTTTTTTCCCTTCTCCCAAAGTTGACATGTTAACTAGCTAGCTCCATCACATCCCGTCTCATAATACCTGCCAGCACCACTTATGCTGGCACCAAGAAACCATATTTTGTGGCAGAGAAAACTGACATCCAGTAAATCCTGTTTATCCCGTTTCTAGCACTGTTATCACTTTGACCCGAAAAACAAATACATGGTCAGACTAACCTTAGATCAGTGTATCACATTTAAACTTTTATGTCAGCCATTACCCAGTGTCCATCTAACACCATGGGTACATGGTAACACTACATAAATCACCGAACTGCTCAATTTTATTGGGTTGAAATGTGTGCAAGAGCCAGGATCACTGAGTTATTACTTTATTTAGATTTAATGGCACGATGCTTTCTCTGTGACAACATGGATTCGATTTACTTGCAGAGCAAATTGGTCGACATCAGGTGAAAATGGCTGGCAAGGCATAATTCAGGTGTTGTGAGGCTGAATCATTACACTGTAGCCTGAGCAATCAATGGTAACAAGAAGCTGATGCTGCTTGCAAATTCTGCTGGGAATTCTGTAATTATCAGTGGATTGAGCATGATGACATGATTCAGGGTTAAATTTAAGGGTCTCACAGATACATATGTTTAATCCTACAGATGGACCAAATATTAATAATCCAATTGATGCGAAAACTCCAGTTTGGATAACAAGCTTATTATAACACTTGTCATTTAAACGACCATTCTGGGCTAAATTACCCCCTTATTTAGCTTTTCTTTTAAACTGGAATTATAGAAGTCGTAATCTTCGTTCGATGGGCATTTTGCAATTTGTTGTCACCAAATTCTGAAAGACTAAATTCAAAAAAGAAAGGTCTTTGAAAACTATTACTTGGAATGATTCACCTTACTTTACATTTTTACCGCTCTGGTAAAATCTCTTGAGACGAGTGCTTAATATGATTTAGTTTAAATTGTATTCATCTATGTGTTAATCTGTAAATTACTTCTACTGTTGAGCCTGTGTAATGCTTTTCTAAGCCAGCTGTCAGTAGAGGATAATGATATATAATTATGTGCACGCATGGATAAGTATCTATGAAGAGTTTTTCTGTTCCAACATGTACATCCTGTATTTTTGTATTGTGCAAACTGATGCATGTAATGCAACAGTTTAAATTTAAAGCAAGTGCTCTGCCATTGAACGTGTTACTAGGAATGTCCTACCCAGTTGGCATCGTCCCACCTAGAACCAAATCTCCGGTGCCTGAGTCGTCCTCCATCGCCTCATATGTTACTCTAAGGAAGAGCAGGAAGCCTGACCCCAGGATGGTGAGTCCGTGGACCTTTTTTTTTTCTCTGGAAGTGATGTGGCCTTGATCTTGTGGCGAACCAGACATTTTGGTCTCTATGCACTAGCATTACAAATATTAATGTTTAACAAATGTTATTTCCTTTTCTTATCTTGAACTGACAACAACTTTATTTTCTTAAACCTCCTTATTTGTTTGTCCTTGTTATTTAGCTTCTGCTTGAAGCGAACATGTGCAGAAAAGGCCGCTGGTAACGTGGCCAGGGTGTGACCCCTGCAAACCCACGCTGTCGTAAAATAGATGCCGAGCTGGTTTAGACAGTTTCCAGCCTCAAACGGCTATCAGCTTGAATATAGAAACATGTCATTAGTGCACCACACTGCTGGGTGTGTCCTGTTTTCCGTGTGTCTGAGTTGGAAAAAAGATGGACATGGAGTATAAATGAACATATGTGAAGCGTCAGCAGCACACACATGCTCACGCAGTTCTTCCTGGAGGACCTAGAGTGCAGTCTGTGGTTTTATGAGTTTGTTATAGGCCAAAGAGTTCAGCATGGGCCTTTGGATCTGAGCCTCTTGAACAATCTGGAGAGGGGAAGTCTGAGTCCTCGGGCTCTGGACTGAATCCAGTTCAGCCGGCCCCTCAGCTGTGGCACAAACCTGAGAGTGAACAACTTCTCCTTAGTTCACGTAACAACATCAGCTATGATCACCGGCCTCTTTCTCTCTCTCTCTCGCTCCCACTCAGGCATTAACAGGCCCCCAGCGTCTCTGAGTGCACCCATGTGTGCCAGCAGGAGCGTGCGAGTGCAAAGTAGTCAGGTGGTTTCCATATGCGTTCGCTCACTTTGGTTCGAAGAGAGTGAACATTAAAGAGCCATTTCGCCATCATTATTGTGGTCATTATGTCCATCATGACTGTTTAAAGGGGCAAACGGTTTTTCCAGTGGGTGCAGACAATGGGACTCAAGTTAAGACATTTTTTTCAAGAATACTTAGTATTCAGTGTAAGGGCTGCATTATGAGAAGTGACCAAACCGGATGATGATTCCATTTAGTTCCAAACATCAACTGCAGCTCTGCCTAGTAAAAACTTATGATGCTTGCATTTGTGTCCTAGTGATGCGTATCTGATAGTAATGCTTGATTATTAGCTCTACTTCCTTTCCACCAAAATAACTGGGTGTATGGGTTTTTCTTAAATGTAGGTAAACCCACTAAAAAGGTGATTAACTCTTTTCCGATTACCAGGAGAGGATTGAAAGCCGATTGTATCCATTCCCATTGCAATCAAAAGCCAGATGTTAGTGGGTTTTGTCACCAGTGGAAAGGGCTGCAGCTGAACACACCAACTGTAGTTCTGTCTTGTTTGCCAGTTGGAATTTGTGTCTTTGCTTTGCTTGACTGATCGCGATGCTTCATAATTTTGATGCCTGCGTGTCTAATGTTGTCCACCCTTGCTCACAGGAGCGTCCACACAGCGCAGTGGAGCAGCAGCTGTGTGCTGGGGAGAGTGGTCGGCCCAGGATGAGTGTGGAGGAGCAGCTGGAGAGGATCCGCCGCCATCAGCAGGGGGCCCTCAGGGAGAAGAAGAAAGGCCTCAACATCCGGGGCGGCGGCCACGACAACACACCCTCCCGCAGTCACTCGTTTACTAAAGGCACCCGCGGCATGCAGGTATTGGATGACTTATCGCAGCCATTATTTAGACACTTACTCAGAACTGTAGTTGAGTAAAGGTTTAAATCCAGCCTGGAACCCTGTCACGTGATTGAATCTCACTGCATCTGTGTCTTGCTTTTCTTACGCGTCTTTTCCAGACCCAGATGAGACGCAGAGATGAGGTGATGAGCTTTGACATTCAGGCGCTGGAGGCCTCTCTCAGGGACCAGGAGGTGGTGAGGGAGCAGGAGACGCCCGCTGAGGAAATTGCACGTCTCAGAGAAGCCTCACACAGTGACCACTTTAATTTGGACCGAGAGGTAAGACGCAGCATTTGGCCGTCTCACTCATCCAGCTGAGAAGGCTAATATTAGCAGAGGCACATTATTAAGGAAGTGTTCACCAGCACAACATTGAGTATAAGGGATGTATGGAACAATCAATCTGGAATAATTCAAAGAATTGGCATAATTAAATGGTATTATGCTTTTGATCTGCTCATTCTGTAAAAAGATGATATGGCACTTACCATAACACCATGTGTTTCCTTAATACAGGGTTGTGGGAGAATGTGGAACAATCTTCTCTGCAATGATATTAATGAGCATATGTCACTTATGGATAATTTTCTGTTTATTTTCTGAATGTTTTTATTTTCACCCTAGTCTTCAATGTATTTTTCCTTTGTTAAGAGTCAAATGTTTTCCATTAACTGTATGAAGTGTGCTATATAAAGTGTTTGCTCTCCGGTTGTGTGTTATCAGCTTTCTGTGCCTGACAAAGTGCTGATTCCTGAACGTTACATTGAGTCGGACCCTGAGGAGGCTCTGAGCCCCGAGCAGGAGGCTGACAAGCAGAAGAAAGTCAACCGCATCAAAGCTCTTATGGTAAAAAACAGGTAAACAAACATCCTTGTGATCCATCATCACTGGTAACAGTTTGATAGCAAAGAAAGATCTGCCGGCATTTCTTAAATCCAATAAGGATGCTTTGGTGAAGGGGGCTGTCTGTGCATGTGAGCAGTGATACTTCGCTGCAGATTAACACAAAATCTTTCCTGATCTCAGGGCGATATTTTGGAGACTGACTGATATACTAGGATATATAGATTAAAAAATCAATACATAAAATATTAAAATGGATATATAACTTTAAAATATAAAATAATTTTTCAAAATAAACAATGCAGGAATGATTTGCACTTATGTTAATATATTGCATTAAACAAATGTTTATTTTCTTAATCCACTGTATTTGGTTGTATTTGTGTTTTTTTATACTAAAGTGAAATGGATAAACTAACATTTAAGGAATCATTTCAATTTTTTTCTAATATACGTATCAGCTGATTTTTCGGGCTTGGACATTTTTTACAACATAATATCGTTATCAGCATCATCACCCCACCGCTGATCTTTATTGATCGGGCTCTTTGAAGTCTCGGGCCACAGCAGATCATGATCATAGCTGTTTCACCAGCGTTCTTGCTGCCTGCTCTCTCCATGCAGATCAGTGCCTCAGATGTGCAGAGTAGTTCACGCTCTCATCTTGCAGCCGCTGTGGCATTTAAATCAAAATGTCATCCCTCTTGAGTTGATTTGAAAAAGATGGCGTGTTTATCCAGCGGTAAACAAGTTTAGTCTGGAAGTAAGTTTGGAATTAAAGTTGTATATTTTTTTGGATACTGAAGTCTTTTTGGTATGTGTGTGTGTGTGTGTGTGTGTGTGTGTGTGTGTGTGTGTGTGTGTGTGTGTGTGTGTGTGTGCGTGTGCGTGTGCGTGTGCTCGTGATCGTAGTATGCATAACGTGTTGCCGAGCACGGGTCTGAGCCCAGAGGAGGAGAATGAGGAGGAGGTGACTCTACAGGAGAAGGAGAAGATGATTAATATCTCATACGAGCTGGCAGCTGAAGCCTCCAAACGCAGCAAGTTGGTAGCAGGTAAGTCTCTGCAGAGAGTGGGGGGGGCTTGCTCTTACTTCATTTTGTGCTTAATCAACATGTATCTTCTTCCATTGTGCACGTGTTTGGTCATTTATCATTGCTGTCTCAGTTTCTCCATTAATTCCATTGACTTCAGTGATTCTTTGTGGTTTTTGGCTGTAAGCTACACATACAATTTGCTTTTGTTATTTCTTTTTTGCGTGTGTCATTGTGTGTTCATCATGTTGCTATGTTTTTGTTTGCAGTGAGAAGCCTGTCATCCTCTTCCCCACCCCCTCCACAATCTCCTAACACACCCCCTCAGCTCGCTGATGGGTCTCACTTCATGTGTGTGTAGTAGCACCAGTAAGGGCCTTCACATCAACCTGTTTTTGTCCATACTCATAATGCCAAAGTGGATTTATTTTGTTTGTTGTCTATGGAGGGGGGGATCAGCATGAAGGGATGCATGAAAATTTATATTCAAGTAAAGGAAATGAGTCATGTGTTTGTAAAGCAGCTTTCAGATCTGCACTGAACTCCGGATAATGTCCTGAAATTATCTGGAGTTGCTGTATCTGAGAACGCAAATGTCCAAGTCAGAGGCGCCGGACAATCTCTGGATTTGTTCCTGCCAGCCCACTCGTAAAAATCAGGAACATTTCCAAGTGAGCCATGTGAGAATACAGCAGGATAATGTCTCAAGGATTCACCACGAGCGAGTGGGCATGTTGATGAAGTTTCTAACACACAAAACAGAAAAAAAATAAGAGAATACAAATATCTAATTGTGAAAGAGAGGCATCACACACGTAGAAGACGCCGTCAAAGTTATTAACTTGGAAAGACAACAAGATTCCAGAACTTTTGGTGATAAAGGAAGACGAGGGTGTTTATTTCCTGTAAACAAAGCCACGTGAATTTATAGTTTATGTCCTGCCTCCTCCATTCTGCATCACACCTCCGCTGAATGTCCCAGAGATTTTCCTGTAGTTGTGAAATTATCTGATCCCGATAATGTCCTGCTGCGTTCTTCATATGTGACAGACAAAGTCCAGAGAAAGTCTAGGCCCCGATGTAATTTGTATTGTAGCTTTAGCTGTAGCCACCACTTGTTCTCATCCTGTACATTTCTTTGAGTCTGTGTAGCTACTCACAGTATTTGTTGTTGCCTGCTGATGAACCCTAAAAGGCCAGTGAATGGAATGATTGACTGTTTTCTCACCTTCCCCTACTGCAGCACAGGCTCTGGCTTCAGTCAAAACCTACACATGAAGGAAACAGCAGTGGAAGTATAAAGATGAACCTGTAAACCCAAGGACATCAGCACAAGGCCCACGGCCCACAGAGAGTGACACTTTCCACTCGGTCTTCACCTGTGACTTCTGTTCGCTCACTGTGACGTCTCAAGCTCCTGTGCCACGAACCACACCTTTCTCTGTGACACTTCTCTGCAATCACCTTCAGACCATTAACGTCGCAGCTTCCTTTCAGTTTTACAAGGCTTTTAAGTTTAATTTTATTATTTATATGGTTTTATTAGGTCCTTGTTTGAATATGGGCCGATGTCTATGTGTGTATATGAGGCTAATAGACAGAGTTCTGTTTTGGCAATGCCTAATTTCCATGTGTTCTGATCATTTTAGCTCACTTAAGTCTTTTATAATCCACTCATTTTGTTTTTCAAACATTGGTCGTCAGCCAACGGTTCATATTTATCCATTAACTATCAAGAACATATGTGGATGCGAGACATAAAGAGACAAACTGTGGATCCTTCCATTGTAATGAAAGGAAGAGCCACGTTATGGCTGCAGACTAAGATTATTTGCAATTTTTTCTTATTTCTAGGTTGTAATTATTTAATAACGGATCCTCTGCAATCCCTCTCCGTTTTTGCCGACACTTATGTGAATGTTCTGGCTTAAGTCATTCTATACTGTTTTTTTTTTTTGTGTTGTTTTTTTGACAGAGAGATATTTAAACTGAGAGGAGAAAAAAATCGGATTTTTGGTTCTATTTTGTGATATTTTGGTTTGAAAAAGAAGACGAAGAAAATATTAGCACATGTAAAAAGCAATAACATATGTTTTGTGGATCCAGGATGATTTTTTTTGTGTGTGTACAAAGTGTAATTATCAGAGGTTTACTGTGTATATAATGTACATGGTACAGCAGGATGGGAGATTGTATCCGACATGAGGTTACATACTATATTTGATTTGAAAATGTTCATATCCCCATCTGTTTTATAACATGTGAAATAAATGTTGCCATTTTTAACGTGGAGTTGAATCTGTGTTCTTTACCACCTGTGTAGTCAGTTGTAATGTTTAAACCTTTTACACTTGCTGCTGTTCACTAGCTCTAATGCAAAATTCAATGTTCAAACTTATTTTCTTGATATTCACTCAGTCAGGACTTTACAAGTTGGACAATGAGAGCTGAGTCCACCTGTGAAAACGGTTTCCTTAATCTCTACATCCAGGCCCTTTTAGAATTTTGATCAGCTTCATCAGAAATGATCATATCTTAAACGTCTCATTGATAAAAGGAGGTAAACGTGATTTAATGTGAAGGTTCTGGTTAGTGATGATGGCCACTGTAAACATTTTACTGTGGCTCCCTCTTGTGGGCATTTTGCTGCAGCACCATGGGTCATATTCTGCTACTTGTCCCCCAACAAGTTCAAGTAAGAGCGAAATAAAGAAAACAGGAAGCACTTGCTAATAACGGTCCCTTTATTCAAGGGGTTATAGTTGTTACCAATTGTGTTATTAGTTAAGTGAGAAGAAATATAAAGAAAGCTAATTTTGTGGTCAGGATATGAATAATACCTGAGGCAGTAATAAATGTTGGTCGTGGATAGAGTGTGTTGACCACTTTGTAGTAAGCCTCAGAGAAATACATGTTAATATGATTCTCAATTTTGGTCCAGACAAACCCTACAGGTTTTCCTAGAATATAAATGGTATATCATAGTTTCTACCGAACAAACGAGGTGACCATCTAAAATGATAAATAAAGTCTCTCTCAGTGGATGAGCATCAACACCACTTAACAGTCTGGCAACCCTGAATTAAGGCTTTTTAATGCATTGACGTTCAAGTGCAGAAGAAGAAATGTCCAAGCGGCTCGTCGTGAATCTCCTGGAGAGGATCTTCCACTCCACCCTGAGAGACGCTGCAGTCTTTACATCCACTTGTATGGAGCTGATAGTGTGGCTGTCAGAAGTCGATGCGTCAGGACTTCCAGGGATGATCAAGGAATGGATTTATCAGCATTAAATCTTGCTGATGTGGCTTCTGCTGATATTTGAAAGACCACTGTGGGGGGTCGGTTCCTTCTCAAGAGGCTGGGTCTACTAATGAGCCAAAACAGCATGACCTTATATGTCCAAGCTGCATCTCCCTTTCACCGGCCTGACCGAGGATTTAAAGTCACTGGAGTCAAAGAGGAGGAACTTTATAGAACTAGAGGGAGGAAGGAGCTGGCACTTGTAGCAGCCACATGGGCAGAAGCTAGGCGGACTCTCACTGCCCATAATATCACCTGAGCAGCACCTTGGAAGTCAGAACCAGCGAGTACAGGTTTCTGTCTTTCCAAGCCTATTGAGCCTGCATTGCTGGTGTCAAGCTTATACCCAGACACCCCCAGATGGAGCTAAAAGCATCAAATGGGCAACTAGGTTGACAGACGTAAGCAGATGAAGTACTGGAGCTCATTGCAAGGATGACTCTCAGGCAGGGTAGGAAATTTACATATTTTGTAGGGGGCAATTTTTGCCCCCACTGACTGAAATCCAGGGGCATTTGAAAAAGATTGGGGGCACTTTTTGAAACTTGTGAAATAACATTTAACCTTTGTTCAAAATAATAAATATACTTATTTAGGCTTATAGTATGAGTAATTGCCATCAAATGTCAATAATAACACTATTAGGCAGTAGTCTACAGATTTAAAGTGTTTTCTTAGATTTTTTTTTCACAAAAAACAAAGAGAAAACATAAATCAGACAATCAAATTCAATTTTATTCTTATCTCTTTGTGGTTATATATTCTTGGGACATGGCAGGCAGCATCTATGCAGGCAGCATCTACACAGTAGACGGGATTTACAAAAATTTAAAAAATTGACATACCATATAACATATAACAAATTACGTATAACATAATAAAATTACATTTTTTGGATGGATTTGCAACTTAATAACTCTCACTGCTGTAGAGCTTTGAAGTGCAGACACTTTGCCTGGGCACTGAAAATACCCTAAAGTACATGATGATAATAATAATATCATCAATGGTGATAATCTGAATAATATTAATAATTCTTATTATTAAGGCTTCACTATAATGTTGGGAATTAGTTTATTGTTATTTGGGTTAGGGTTAGGGTTAGTGTTACTGTATCCCTTTTTAAATTTACATTGTGTTAGATATTGTGCAATCAATGTGGAACTAAATTCTTATTTAAGTCCTCCGGCATACCTCATGTACCCAACACGGAATTTTACTTCAATTCCACCAAACTTCTAATCTCAAAATCAATGGGAATAAGAAGAGAGAGGCAGTGAGAACATCATCCAAATGTAGAAGGATCATCGACATGGGTGTGGGGTGCTACAAGCTGGGGACTGATGGTGAGGGTCTGTGATGGCTGGTTTAACACACAAACAACCCTTTGACCCCAGATTTAGCAATGATGATGTGTCAGAGTCACATCATCTGGTATTTCAGAAGAAAGCAAGGGAAAACAAACACATACACGCTGTAAATATCCAACATTGTATCGGATAAGAACGGAATCAGTGAAATACTATCTTGTCTTGATGAGAGACATTTACTGGTTCAGTGTGTAGAATTTAGTGGTGAGGTTGCCTGTGGCAGCTGAATACCCATCACTTCACCCTCCCCTTCCAAACATTAAAGAGAACCTGTGGTAGATTTCAGTCGTCATAACAACTCAAAAGGTGTGTAGTTTGTCCAGTGTGGGCTTCTGTAAAAAGCATGGCTTCCGCTGTAGAGAGGACCATATCCTTATGTAAATATAAAGTATTTAAATATGTTGTTGTACTATGTTATATGTTACTATGTTAAATGTTTTGTTTTTTTTATCTTGTATTGCCCAGGGCTGGCCGTGGCAATGTTGGCACCCTAGGCGAGATTTCAAATTGGCGCCCCCCAACATACACACGCAAACTGTCATGCATCCACAATAACTTTTGGACTCTATACAGATGCACACACAGGCAGACAAAATTGTAAGCTATAAAAAACAATAAAAATATATAACAAAAAATATAAAGAGTCTGAAATCAGCTGTACTGATAGCATATCATGTCATGTCGACAAAAATTAACATTAGTAATGTCCACAATCGGGGTGATTCTGACCTCTATATTGTTCTTTCTTCTCCTCTACTTTGCGGTGCTTTCTGAATTGTGCACCTGATAATTTAATCTTTTTTTGATTCATCTTTGACTCTAACCGCAGTCTGTCAACGCAGCGTGTCTGTTCACACAGGGAGCCATCCAGGAGGCTGTTTTAGATGCTGGCTTGCCTGTCCACGGAGACCCGGATGGTGACATCAGCAAATGTCACTAGGCAGTTTGGCCTAGTAGGTAGAGTGGTCGTTCTTCAACACGAAACGCGGGTTTGAGTCCCAATCCTTCTTATCTTCGTGCCGGCAATATACTGAACTCTGGCAGGATTTCCATCACCTATTAATTGCAAAATATATTACACTATGTACATTTAAATTAATTAAATATAAAAAAAGAAAAATTTAATTAAATTAAATGAATATATATATTTTTTTAAATAATTAAAAAATATAAAAACCTGCGCGCGCAATCCCTGCGCAATGGGCTTCTGCGCAGGATGTGCGCCGCAGTAGGTTTCTGCGCAGGATGTGCGCAGTAGGTATCTGCGCAGGATGTGCGCAATGGGCTTCTGCGCAGGATGTGCGCAGTTTGTTTCTGCGCAGGATGTTTTCACCCTAGGCAACCGCCTATGTCGCCTGTACCAGGAGCCGCCCCTGAGTCAACCTCAGGGATCCCTCTTCTTCCTCATGCTCTGTCATAACAACTCCTGTAGTAAACACTGACTCCTTTTTAAAACACAGAAGAAGAAACACATGGGAAGTTTAAACATAGATGAGTTTAAATCCCAACATATCAGTCTGGCCTCCTCGTGCTGCCGCTGACCAATCAGAGCGCTCGCCTGGTGGACCCCGCCCTCTCTGTAGTGACGGACTCACAGACACGGAAACTGTCCCACGGTGCAGAAATGGCTGCTGAACCCACCGGAGAAACACCCGCTCTGGCTGCCGAGAACCACTCACCCTCCACGGGGACAAGCGAGAGCAATGGCCAGGACCAAGAGAAGGGCCTCAACGAAGCGGAACCAGCGGAACCAAGCGCTCACGTAGAGCTGAAGATGGAGGAGGCGGGCGGGGAGGCCAGCGAGGAGAAGCCCGCTGAAGCTGCGGACAAGGCCCCGAGCGAGGCGGAGGCACACGACGGCACCGGGACGGTCAGCCAGGAGGAGACAGCCGCTCCCGAGGAACCGGAGGCGAAGCCCGAGCCCGAGCAGAGCCCCGGGGAGGGCAACAGCGAGCCCGCCAAAGACAGCGCTATGAAGGAGGCGAAAGAGGAACCGGGGGAGGACAGCCGGTGCTCGGAGGCGGACTGTGAGAAGAGCAAAGCGGGGTGTGAGGACGGGGAGAAAGCGAGCAGCGGAGGCGGGGAGCTGGACGACAAGAGGCGGCCAAGTGTGGAGATCTCCTCCTCGGACGGTGAACCGCTGAGCCGCATGGACTCGGAGGACAGGTGGGTGTGTGAGCAGTGACAGGTCCCGTTGACAGGAGGTGTGTGTGGGCTGTGACCAGAGACTGGCTGTGACAGGTCCACGTTGACCAGGGGGGTGTGCGCATCAGCAGCGAGTCACGGTCCGTACGAGCACAGCAGGACTGTTCATCTTAGAATGTACGGTTTAAATAAGTAAACATCTAAACTGATTTCATACTATGAGGCTGCAAACTAAAACCTAAACCCCTCATCTAATTTCAATTGAATTGTCTGCACATATCTGCACCTCAGCAATGAAGCGCAAACGCCCCCCCCACACACACACACGTGTAAACGCTGCATGCATATGGACATGGAAAGGTTTAAGAAGAATCCACAATACATATCACTAAATCATCTGTACAAAGTTAAACCCATGTCTCTTATGTCATTGAAGTGTCCATTTTCAACAGCCGATGCTGGTCTCCAAAACCACACAAATGTTTTTTTACATACAAATTTACTTTTCTACTCATGTATCGACATTCAAAATACGTGACAGGCCGGAATATCATTGAGTGTAAAACAACCATTCAACATAAAACACAATATACAAAAACACAGTGCAACATAACAAAAATGAAATGCAACACAGAAACATAACTGAGCTATAACGTGTACATGGGTAGCTGCTGTTTTAAGGTGCTGTATGCTCACATGGCTTGAGCACAGTAACAAGTAGTCATGATGGACAGAATCAATAAAAACTAAGAAGAATACAAAAACAATATATGGTAAAGTAAATAGTGATAATTATTAGAGGAGGTCCAGTGGTGAGGTTGATCTCATATATTTATAAATATATTCACGGGCATGTTGCATCAGGTCAAAATGGGGTAAGGTCTTAAAGACAGAAACTTCCCACCTTCAGTAGGAGAATGTGTCAAAATACAAATCAGTCGAGCACACTTATACAAACAATAATATACAAAACACATTTTAGGTGAGGGAGGTCTAGACTTCTAATGGCTGAATTACATGTATTATTCTGCTGATAAAACTGGTCGGACTCTGGAAAATAGGGAATAAATTATTGAACAAGCGATGAGACCATTTCATAGAAGTCCCTTGGTGATTTTAACAGTATCACAAATGAATAATATCGTGCGAAGAGCTCTGAACAAAATGATATAATCGATTTGGTGTCAGTGATGAACGTGGCATGCATGGACAACCAGTTGCCGCCAGAAGCCTTTCACGCATAGCGAGCATGTAATGCGGCAAGTGGTATTTGCACCTGTTCTTCACGGCTGTGTAAAGCCTGATCTGAGAGGATGTTCTCCATGACCCACTCACCCTCTCCTCTCCCTCAGTATCAGCAGCACCCTGATGGAGATGGAGAGCACGGTGTCCAGCGGACGCTCCACTCCTGCTATGATGAACGGACAGATCAGCACCAGCTCCTCCGTGGCTAAGACCGTGGCCTACTCCTGCTGCTGGGACCTCTGTCTGCAGTGCTTCAACTCAAGTCCTGATCTGGCTGAGCACATCAGGGGCATTCATGTGGATGGACAGAGAGGAGGGGTTAGAAGACTTTACATATGATGTTGTATAAGTTTCCTGTTGAGGATTTAGCAAGATAATGTCGTTTTTTACTGTACGCCCACCCCTGCCGCTTGTAGGCAAAATCCAAGAATTTCTCCAGACTCCAGTGAAGGGATGTTAGAGGACTTGACAATGTTACCACTTTACTTGGATTGGCTCCTAAAAAGTATTAACTGTTAAATGTAAACAGTAGCATGGGTGGTATAATAATTCAATCCAAGCTGCCTCCAGTTCCCCAAAAAATATTAAGTTTAAAAATGCAACAACAATGATGTCGGCATGGCCGCTGAGCTGATCTGCTGGGGGGAAAAAATCACTAGATCCACTTGTCATTGCAAAGAGGCCTGTGACATGTGAGCTGGATGGAGCTGGATCTTTGCTAGTTAGTTAGCTAGCAACAAACGCAAAGCATGAACTCAATTATGAGTATTCTGTGTTACAGAACCCACAGAGCCAGTGACGCCTTTAAAACTAAGAATCACTCCCCCTCTGTCCTGCGCTCGCTCTACACGTTAACAATAAACCTCAACACTAATCAGAAGTTATTACGACCTGAACAGTACTGAAGTATATTTTATGATGTTTTGATTTGCTCTACAATTTATGAGATATGTATTTAAAAATGCTTTTCACCTGCTACACACAACACGAGACGTAACAGCCAGGACATCAGGATTTTAGTATACGTAACGATAGGGATTCATGATCTGACACCATCGGTGGTAAATGTTTTATCATATCCCTTATTTAAAAAAACACAAGTTGTTTTTGTTGCCCTCCTAAAATTCTTTATGAGCTACTAAATTTTTGAACTTTGTAGCACATGTGCTTGGGACAAAACTGTCTTTCTGTTTTTCTTTCTGTCTAACAATCCTTCCCCAAGCTGTCTTGACAATTATCCCTTTTTATTCACTGTTATTTCACTGTTTCCAACTGTTCCCTTTAACTTTTCTTCTCCTGCACTGTGTTTTTATTCGTCCCATCACTCTCACTATATAAACCTCCTGTCCCATATTCCTCTCTTTCTGTGTTCCTCAGGTGTTTGTGTGTCTGTGGAAGGGCTGTAAGGTGTATAACACCCCATCCACCAGTCAGAGCTGGCTCCAGAGACACATGTTGACCCACAGCGGAGATAAGCCCTTCAAGGTAAAAACCAATGCCTCAGATAGGATGAACACCTCATGGTGCTGATGATGATGATGATGATGAATGTTATTGTCCGCCTCAGAATTGATACATGTACAAAAAAAATAAAAATGCAAAATTCCAGCATTTGATTAATATTTACTTAAATATTCAAATTGTATTCAACTGCTGAAATATGTTCAAGAGCCCGAGTGTTTAGTGTCGAGGTTGAGCCGTCATCTGAGTTTCCTCTCTAACGCGGTCTGGTAATCTAACACAGGAACAGCAGCTTTGTATGTGTTTAAACAAACTTAGTGAAATAAAACATTTTGTAAGTTACTTGTTTGTTATCATCTTGTCCTACTAAGTGTAACACTGTTGGTTGTGTTCCTCTGCAGTGTGTAGTCGGTGGCTGTACCGCAAGCTTCGCCTCTCAGGGAGGTCTGGCTCGCCATGTGCCGAGTCACTTCAGCCAGCAGAGCTCCTCTAAAATGTCCAGCCAGGCCAAACTCAAAGAGGAGTCCCCGTCAAAGGCTGCACTTAACAAGAGGAAGAAGCTCAAGAACAAACGCAGGTGCTCCCTACGTACGTACCTAACACACACACACACACACATACACACACACACATACATATGCACACATGCACACACTAACCCTCTGTCAAAATGTTTCTCGTCGGAGAGGAAGCACATCACGAGTGTGGCTAGCCTCGGGAAGTTCTGTTAATCGTGAACATCCCTGTTGGACAGGAATACAAGCTGAACACATTTTGATGTATTATATTATTATATATATATTAAGTTGTGCTGAAAAAGTTGTTTTCAGCCTCTAATGACCCACATGTCTTCTAGAGACGAAAAAGGACCACACATACGCACCTGCACGCACACACAGGAACATACAGAAAGATTATGTCAGCATCACAGACTCTAGCCCCATGGTAATGTTCTACATTACGTTTTTTTTTTATGTGATTCTGCTGGTGCCTGTACACAGGTAGATACTGATGTTATCTCATGGTGGCAGTGTTTGCTCAGTAGACCTGTATCTGTCTCTGGATTGTACAGACTCACCATTTTTCTCTCGAACACATCTACATGTCTTAGGGCTGCTCAATTAATCGAAATATAATCGTGATTGTGATTATTGGGTCAAACGATCTCCAAACTACTATAATCGAGGTGAAACGATTATTTGGCATTTTTTTCTAAAGAGACGCGCATTCGCAATTCAGTCCCTCCCCCAAATCATCAACGCGGCCCCGCTGACTGGCACTCTCTCTCAAGCAGCTGTGAAGTGAAGGAGGCGAGTTGTTTGTGTGGGGACCGGAGGTATTTAAAAAAAAGCACGAGTGGAAAATGGCAGAGGGAGGGCAGCTCCGTCTTATCGACAAAAAGTGTAGAAAAAGTTATGTTGTATGGGAACACATCGTGTTCTTCGAATCCGACGAGCAGCAGCACCACACAGTGTAGCGGCTGCGCCGCGCAGCGTCCACTCTACAGCGTGCAGCCGCCGGCTGTTCACATGGGACCCGCACGGGTCAGCTCGCGATTCTCCCCTTTTTGTTGTATGGAACCCGTTCAATGTCGGGGTTCGGGGGTAAATGATGATGGTCCTCATAGCCCCCCCCCCACCCCTCTTTTTCTCTCTCTCTCTCTCTCTCTCTCTGTGTGCTTGTAGTGGGGGGGGCAGATGGGGACATTTAATATTGAGAGGAAATTTCAAAGTTCTTAGTTACAAAGTGCCTCTATGGAGAGTGTTAATGTTGCCATCATTAAGGGTTTGAATAACCAGGCACCGATATCCTGCATGGTTTCACGGAGGAATGAGACACGCAGCCGTAATCGGTGTTTACCGGAACCGGATGTGACTGGTACTTCCGGTTAGTCATTTAAAAAAATAAGGGCACATATTAATAATCGTTTGAATAATCGTGATTTCGTTTTTGTCCAAAATAATCGTGATTATGATTTTTTCCATAATCGAGCAGCCCTAACATGTCTGTTTGTTTTCCTTTGAATTCATATGAAACAAGCAACTAAATCCAATTTTACTAAGTGTTAAGTGCCAAAGTCAAAATCAAAAGAGATGTATTGAAAGTTGCTTCTGTAAAACATGTTTATTAATATATTTGTTATTTTTTTTGGAAGGTGTCGATAGTTATTAAAAGACTCTTTAGTTTACCTTATTTCAGTCCATTAGCTACAAATTGTACATACGGTTATTGTCCGCTGTTTTCCTAACCAAAACATTTTGATTGTTCCCTAGATATCCATTCATTTTCAAAAATACACATTGCAGAGACAGAACAGAAAACAGGGAGAGGTAATGATCCATCCAAGCAACTGTCTTTTTTCTTTTTTTTTTAAGTCTTCTACTGATGCACGTCAATTCAGTCAACAGCAGCTGTTTTGAAAAGTCCTCACAGTGATGCATTCATGGACACACTTAACTTGTAAGAGTTGATAATAGACAGACAAGTTGCCAAAAAAACTAGAACAATAAAACAACTTGATACAGCAGCAATTATGTTTTTATTATATTAATGTAGTATTATATCTCAATTGAAATGCAGACCTTCATCTTTGATTATTTTCGTAACATGGCCAAGATTTTTGATGACGCTCCAAAGTAAACTTCACTTGCTAAAGACCAAACAAAAACACTATGCATATAATTCACATGATGTAGAATCCCAACTTTTGATCAACTGTAACATTTAACAAAGTGCCTTGCATAGGTCTGAATTAATGTTTTTAATAATACCAGCAAATGTCAAGAGGCCTAAGTTTAGTTACCACTGAATATTTACAGTTGGGCAACTACACCATATGAATCTCATTGCTGCTTCTGTCAATGGACTTTCACCTGTTTTTTTCATCAGTTTAAACCCACAGAAAGATCACATTGTTCAGTCATGAGATAACTCTGATGTTGTCATGGCTAAGTTTTAGAAACGCAAAGCATTGGGATTGTTGCAGTTGGAGTCCTGGAGTTATGTTTGATTGACTCTGGTTCATCAGGCTGCCCTCCTTCCCTTCCAGCGAGACACCACGACTTCTTCGATGCTCAGACCATGGATGCTATCCGCCACCGGGCCATCTGTCTCAACCTCGCCACCCACATCGAGAGCGTGGGCAATGGCCACAGTGTGGTCTTCCACAGCACGGTGAGCGATCCCTTTCTATTCTATGTCTTTTTGGGTTTACCAATGGCTACTTTTTTTCAGATTAACCGAATAAATGAGGAAGTATTCAAACCTTTTACTTAACCCCAAGTACAAATACATACGCAAAAATGGATTCAAGTAAAAGTGTTTTCTTATCAGCAAGTGCTGCTGCTGCAGATGTGCTTTGCTCCCGCTGAGGAAGGCGGGGCCTAATGTAACCTGCCTGCTCTGATTGGATCAGTGGAACAATTCCCCTCTTGTTATTGATTACTTTTGGAAATATAAAATCTGTCTGTGTGTATTTATTTATTTGTTTATATATATATATATATGGAAGTTAAAGTGAAAAGAACCTGAAAATACGTCTACTTAAGTAAAGATGCCCAATAGATACACAAATGATTATTATTATATCGGTACGTAAGTAAAGTAACAGTAAATATGCGTTTTGCTTTGTATTGGCAAAATCATAATTTATATTGTTTAATATTCTTCAGTGTAATTTATTATAATCAAAAAAAATTCAGACAAATAGGCTTATTTAAGATTTAGCAAAATATACTTAAAAATGGCCTTTCAATACACATTGGACTATTAAATATACCTTGACATTATGAAGAGCCTGTTAAGAAATTGACAGTCTCGTGTTTCCATGTACACAAAGGGCAAATAAAAGTATCACTGATGAGAACAATGTTCACAGATTATAATCAGTATGTATTCTGAATCCTTTCTCAATTGAACTTTTTCTATTAATGAATTTAGACACTATGTAGTGAATCTCTTTATTATGTTATTTTCCTTTTGGACAGCAGGGGGTGTGAAAGACTCACTGTAAATTCATTTATTTCTCCTCGTGCACTTGAAGTGAACCTTGTGAATCGCCCCGGGGCTTTGACGCTATTTTTCTCTGAATCGAGCTTCACAGGAAACACAATTGGATTGTTTTTGTGTATCTCAGTCCGTTCTGAGCCCTGTGCATTATACATTATTAATGAGTTGTAAAGTACCTTTGCACCTTTCTATCGAGGGCATTCATAAGCACTTCTCACTGACGATGATTCTAATGCGTGGATTCTATATTAACGTTAACTATAAGATAACCTGGATGTTTAAATAACTGCTGTTCCACTAGGGATTACCCCGTCTCTTGTTCATAGCTCTCAAACTGCATTATAGTGTAATTTTTACATATTAAATTTAAACGGAAATAATTGTCATGTACAACCTAATTCCCACTTCCTTTAATTACATAAGACAACATAAGATAATCCTTTATTATTTCAACAATTCAGAAACTTGCTGCGTTACAACAGCAAAGAGGACTGTCAAAAGACAGACGTCAGTAAACGTAAAAATAACATGAAATATAAAAAATGACTAGAATAGGAATAATATTCCAGCTCTCTACAGTGAGAGCAGCTTATATACAGTGAAACAGATTGCACATGAAGTATTGAATTGCACAGACAGAAATAAGTATTGCGCAGTGAAATTAGTTAAACATAGAAAATACTAAACAGTGGTTACAGTTCCACTCACTCTTATGTTCAGATATGTAATCCTAATCTTGTTTGTACCTTTTAACTACTCTTGTCACATATGTTATATTGATTGGTGTTTGCATCTCCTAATCTGAATAACTAATTATCATGGGTTTATTTATTACATATTGTAAGTGTCCTTGGGTGTCTAGAAAGGTGCCCTGAAATAATTAGTTATTATTATTTTTGTGCCATTTGCCTTGTATTGACCTTTTCCCCAGCAGCTATTCTCTCATGTCGCAGTAGTAAAACAATAACAATGGCTCTGTACCACTAATTGACTTCATTATTTATACCTACTGTATGCGTTTCCTGTTGTGACGTTTGAAAAAGGTCTTTCTTTTTTCCTTATGTAGCACTTTACACAGCGAATTAGCCATTTTATGTGTTAACCCCCTCCCCACACCCACAGCTAAGTCCTATATAAATAATACATTAACTGTGCTTTTTTGCATGGTAATGTGGCACGCCATCCCTCGCTAACCTAGCAGAAATAATTGGTGCACTCATGAGCAGAAGAATCTACATTAATAACTGCACATATTCTTGTCCTAAGAGAACAGCGTCCCCTGGAGCACTTAATGTACTGTTTTGCATTGTTATTTTGTACAATCAGAAAAGTTGGAATTATCATCATGATATTAACAAGGATGTAGGTCAAATTTTGTATGTCACAATATGGCAAAGTTATGCAAAATCTCCCAAAAATGAATTAGGGCAAAGAATCGGGTTCCATTGTTCTGAATACATGAGTTCCAACTCTGAAGTTCTTAAATAAAACTTCTTGTTTTTAATTACAATTTGCTTTTTCAGAACAAAAACTTACATATTTTCATTGTATGAATTTTAAGTCAGTAAAGCAATAATTATATTGATATTAAATCCCCAGTAAATTAACCTTACTCACAGTTAGAAAATTGACATCATTTTTGAAAAGCCGCTTTGTTAAACAGCTAATTTAATGCAAGCATGACATTTTTTTTACACGTGAACAGATGTCATGTTTTTCATCTTTTTCCCTTTCAAATCCTTTTCCACTGGAAATAATTGAAGCGTTATGGGAACAGTAGAGTGTTGGATGCAGTTTTACACAAACCCAAGATTAAGGCTTCTGTTCATGTTAAATTTAATTGGAGTGTTAATTAGTGCTATCGTCACTACAGTATTGCTTTGCTCTTAACACAGTCCCTTTCAACTCTGTTCTGTTGCCCCTACAAACCTCAACACTCTCCAGCAGCAAAGAGTTTTAACAGAAAAGCTCAATGAAGAAAAAAAAAAAGTGAAGATAAAGCTTGGGAAGAGGTTAAGAGAGGTAAACTGCATATTTGGACATAGAATGAGGAGGAGGAATAGCCAGCCAGCGGAGAAGGGGGAGAGACAAATGTAGAGAAAATGAGAGAAAGGACGAGGAAAAGTGGCGAAGTAAAGGTCAGAGTCATGGAATCGGAAGGAGATCTGGCCAGTTGAGCGTACATTCTCCCTCGCTCTAATCCCTGGAGGATTGTGGTGGAGAAGGACTGTGGGGCTGCGTCAGACCTCAGGCCCCAGCGGGCCCTCCCAGGCCTGGGGAGATGGAGCAGAGCTGTGGGGGGTTCTGTGGAGTTCGGCCAACAGTCCTGCTGACACGCCAGAGAAACTCAACAATGTTTATGATGGGATGTTTTTGTTGCGTCAATCTGCGTCATCCACTGCTTGACCCCCTGACCCTAGTCAGGCACCCAGTTGTAGCAGTTCTGCCTTCCCCGGCTGCAGCCCAGCCCCTCTCACTGCTTTGTTTTGGAGCCACTCGAATATCCACTGTTAACTCCTTATTTCCTCCTGCTCTCCCTCTCTCCCTCCCTCTCCGTCTCTTACCTCCCTCTCTTGGGTCTAGAGTGGATTAAGATCTGTCCCTTAAAGCACCGACTTCCATCATCAAACCACTAATCACTTCATGCTGCTTTAACACAAGCCCACTTATGATCTCCGGCCTTTACATGGCCCATTCAAGTGTACTCTGGGTTTCTGATTATTAACCTGGTGCGGTGAGGAGCCTGAGGGCCTGAGGGTTTATAACAATGCATTTTTAATTAAAAGGGCAGTAAAGCAGCTGATGGTGTAGTAAGTCTAAGAGACACTTCCTGTTCAGCCCATTGCAGCAAGAACTGGATTCATGCTTTAGCTTGACCACATGGCTATTTGTTTCATCTCCATCATGTGAATTTACGGGACAGATAAATGAGATTAATGCTCTGAAAACAATTTTAAATAAAACTGGCCCAAGAGAAGAGCATGTATAAAAACTATTTTGTTAAAAATGGGGGATGATTTGTTAATAACAAATGTTTGGGATTCTTCATAAGACCAAATAGAAACATGAGTAGAAATTAGGTGAGGGTTTACAATGGCAGGCAGTTTTGAAGACAAGCTTATAAACCATAGTTCAGAATTACCTGCATCTGTATGCATCAATGCTGCTGCACAGTGACAGCATGCTTTTCAAAACGGCAGCCGACAGATCAGTACCATTCTAGCAGTAGGCAAATGTATTTCTTTCGCCATGTATATGTGGTCGCACTGTACCGTCTGGGTGCTCTGGTACACCCTCTAGAGGTATCTAGCACATGCATACTCTACACAAGCATGGTTAAAAATAAAGAATAATCCGAGCCTTAGACAGTATGCTGACACCAGAATCCATGACATTTTACCTACACGTTTGCATTCGTCATTAGAGAATTCAGGCAGACAGCAGGACGCCCCTATGACGTCAATTCACATGTTACACTCTACTCCTTCCTTTCTTTGAGTCACTGAAACCTCCACCATTGTTTCCATTTACAGTCAGACTGTAGCAAACATTTATTTTTATTCGTCATTGAAGGGCTTTTCAATTTCATATAAAAAGTATATCTGTTCAAGCGTGGTCGTTTTTCTCAGGTTCATCACTCGTGCTGCTTCGCCCTCCCCACTTCTTCCCCAGTCCATTCAAAGGAGTTTAATATGTGAACAATATATAACAAACAAGAGACAACAACATAGTGGATTCGCAAACTTGGCTGCAATTTAGAAGGCTTCTCACAGACAAATGTTATGACACGAGCCGGCAAAAACAAAATTCACATCTGCTAACCTAGGCTAAATATTTCTTCCAAAAACGTCATCAGTCTGTAAAGTAATGTGTTTGTTGTGCCATTTGTTTTACTAACTACGTCTTTCAGACAACTGTTTAGCTGGAAGCTTTTCAAAATATTAATAACAATGTCATAAACCCCCTCCAGATTGAAAGCAAAAGTGAGTGTGCCATTTCCTTATTTATTAGCTTGGAGAAAGTATGGAAAGCTAAAATTAATAATCAGATTTTCACGTTGTGCTGGACAGAAGAGACAATCTTGCACAATTTGTCTTATTGGTGTGGTAAATAAAACCAATTTAAGATCCTGTTAATAAGATAATTTGCTCATATTTTCGTTAAAATGTGGAAGGATGGGAGAAGCGATTCTAGGGCTTTGTCTTCGTCTGTGTCTGGTGTCTCAGCGGAGCCTCCTCCCTTCTGTCCTCAAACCAGTTTCCATCATTGCCGCAGCCAGTCCCTGGAGTCATAAAAATAATTTCAGATATTCCTGTGCGTAAGAGAAGTTCTTCACATGTGAACTCATTCACTATCCTAAAAATAGACTTTCCTGACAAAAAAGAGCCAATTGACGCAAGAGGTTATATCTGTGGCTATTTTTGACACCACTGGTTATTTTTCTAGCTTTTCTTTTCCCTACTGACAATATTTGTGTGGATTCCAGGCCAGTTTTACTATAAACCAACGCAGCATGATAGATAGAATGTTATACATAAAAAGCACCAAATATTTAGGAAATCTGCCATTGTCCCTAGTGTATTTTCACAAGAAGAAAAGCTGTGACGTTTTAGGTTGCGTTGGCAGATTAAGACATGCGAGTAAAAGCAGGTGACCGAACACAAGACAAATATTGAACACATTCAATATTAGCACCATAAACATTAGAAAGTTGGTGCTACATTCAGTCATATTTACTCCTGTTAACAGCGTTAAAGCATCTGGTGCTAACACCAAGAGATGGGACTTGTTTATACCACATTTTTTATCTTCTTGGCTCTCTACAATCCCAGCTGGGTTGAGCAGTCCTTACTTTGGTCCAAATACTTTGGGCATATCAAACATTTGTCTGAACTTGAATTCCTTGGTCTTACAGTATGTTGCATGGGAATATGGGATAGCTCCCGTTGAAAATAGAAATCTCACTGAGCTCTTGCATGCATTATTAAGATCGTTCCCATTGCTTATTAGTGTAATGATCAGCCACTATATCACTTGGTGAGATGTCTGAAGCATGTAGCTAATTATTAGTCAGAACTGGGGCCAGGGTGGGGGCATGTCTTTGAAGCTGATTCTCTACAGAAAAATGAGACTGCAATATGAGCCGAACCCAACACTTTCATTCAAATCGGGTGCTTGTAAAATTACATATTGGCTTGAAATAAGAAAAATATATAGATTGAATCATACGTTTTTTGTATATATTTGGTGGTAACCTTTCATTGGTGATGCTGGTTATGGTCTGGCTATTGGGGTGTTCATATGTCAAATCACAGCAGTGCAGCAGAGACAAATTGACTGACTGAGTGAAATAACAGTGAGGGGGCAGGAGTAGTCGTTTTCTTGGTGTCCTCGTTTTTGTGTCTTTCATAACTCGTCTTGAGTTTGTGCTTGATTGTCTGTATGCAGGTGTTGGCCAGAAGGAAAGAGGGGTCTGGCAAAGTGAAGGTTCTCCTGCACTGGACACCTGAGGACATGTGAGTAAATCTACTCCTATTCTATACATCATCTGCTTGAACCCTTCCCTCAACTAATATATGCTTTGATGATTGTGAGGCTTTTTGCTGCTACTTTACCAAGTCACTCCACAAGGTGGTGGGACCGGGCCCGGCACAACGAGTTTGACTTTGCTTCTCACACACCTTGAGCATCATGGGATGGATGATGAAAGATCTTCTGGTCTTGTTGATCTTGTTCCTGTTAAGCTCACGTCTCACCTGGCTGGTTGTGATAATGAGGCTGGTTAGGGATGAGATGAGGTTGGGACTATCTCTTACTTTGGGCAGTCATGCCATTGTTCATTTGGGTGTAAGTGTACAGAGTTGGAATTGAGGAGGAGGGACAAGGATCAGAGGATAGAAGACAATCAGGGGATGGAGGGAGTCGGGACAAGAGATCAGAGACTGTGGTATATTGCTGTAGAAAACACCCCTCATTAGCCAGCTTTGCTTGTTGAGTCTTTTTACACAGATGTTACACAGATTCAGACTAATTGATCTATATGCCTATGATCTATATGTCTCCGCCACCAGTATATTTCTGGAACAAAGACACCCCAATCCATTTTCATGCCTTCTATGCAGAACAGTGAGGCATCAGAAGGGCAGCCTAGAATATGCTGTTACAAAAAAGATGGAGAGGAATGGAAGAGAGATGAGGGGTGTGAAGGGGAAGGAGGGTTTTGCAAGGTGGTGGTGATGTCCAGCGGCTCAGGAATGTTATCTGTTGGTGGTAGGAGAAGGGCGGGGCCTGCCGTGGAGGCTGGCGGTATTGCCTGTGCCTATCATACAAACATTTCCTTTTCGAGCTGCAGGGGTGCCTGCATGTACAAGTGCACATCAACAATGTATGTTTATCTGTCAGATAGTTTTATGATTCTCCTTTCCATTCAGTAGTGCAGTCAACATGGTGGTCTTCGTTCATGTCAGGGTTTGCGATAAATCTTCCCATCTTCCTCTATTCGCTGAGCCAGTAGCCTACTTGTCATGGAGAACTCGCAATGTGGGAGCTTAAAGCCCTGGAGCTCTTCCTTAAATGGAGCTAAGAGGAATTACCCATGTTGGTATTCTCACTGAGTGTAATGTTACATTTATTCATTTCTGAAGCACTGATGATGTGAGGACTGGCCATTGGCCGTTAAAAAATGGTTGGTTCTGTACCATCTACTTGGCTTTATCTAGGTCTACACCAAATTTCCCCTTGGTTCAGTTTTTTTTGTTGCACAGAGATAAATCAAAACCAACCAAAATCCATCTATGAGAACAGCATGAGAATGTTCAGTCTACACATTAGTCACTTATGTCCAGGACAGGAACAATAAGGTGAATATAGGAAAAAGGTTCCTCATTGCTAGTCCAAGTAACATCTCCATTCATTATCTAGTTAGCTATGCAAGCTGCCAAAGCTTGTCTGCTCTACTTGTAGTCGGGTAAGATTGAGGTTGGATCATGTTCCCACCACAAACGACTGCTTCGGAGTTTGTTTGGGACCCTAACGAGACCACCTCTTCTTAAGTTGCTTAATGTGGTTGTTTTGGTCTACACCTTTTAGAGTTTGACCCTTTCCTTTTGCCCAAACAAACTGCCCAAACGGGTCTGCCTAAACGGGACTAAAAAGTGCAGGTGTGAAAACTTCCTATGATAAACCTTGAATAGTTCCCCTGAAGTAGTTCAACATCCAAAATTACTCATGGCTGATTTACTGTCTTCCTTTTTTCATGGTTTAGGTTATAAATGTCCATCATAGTAACCATTTTGTGTAACCTCTGAATGCACTTTCGTAACAACAATAATCATGCTCAGCTCAGCCATGTTGGGCATTAGCTCACAGTCCTTACCAGCCTCACCAGCTTCAGCCTACTATTGGTCAATCTCTGCACCACTTTTGCCCCACCTCATTTAAGCAATTTTGCAGAAGGACTGGACGTTTGGACACTGTGTTCAAAATGAAATGGGTCTCTCTCACAGAGTATAGTTCACAGAATGCTGTGATTTTCAGCGGGGCTCTTGTTCAAGGAATCTCCTACAAAACTGCCAACACTCCCATTAAAGAGTTGACATGGCCTCTGAAGATAATCAGAGAGAGGAAAGAGGAAGAATGAAATTGAAGAAGACTAGGGTCAAGGGACAGGTAGGAGATAAAAAGTAGGATCAGTGCGGGGCGGGGTTCAAAGGAGACAATGAAGAGGCTGAAAAACAAAAAGATTTTGTGAGTGCAAAGTTGGCACTGGGCAAAGAACGTGGATGATGCATCATGAAGTACATTGCAGCTGACAGCCTCGGATGAACACACTGTAGCTAAACCCTTGTACTCTCATCCCTCTGCCTCAGCCTCCCATTTTCCCTTCTTTCCTTTTCCCCGCTCTGATCCACCTCTGCAATCTCCTTCTCACCCCGCAGTGGGAGTTTAATCTTGTGCATTGAGAAATAATGAGGTGAAGGGAGCGGAAGAGAAAGATGAAGTTTGGTGATCAGGAAAGACTCGTCAGATTAATTCCAAACAGAGAGACATAGATGGAGATTGATACTGAGACTCAAAGGCAGGATGGATGAGGGAACGCACTGCAGAGACAGAGAATGGAGGAAAGTGAGAAATGGGAGTGGGAACAAAATGGTTGTGGGAGAGAGTAATGTGACGGAGAGGCAGAATGAAACCAGAGAGAACAAATGATGGGGAGAGATTTAAACAGAAAGATAGAAAATGAGAGTGAGATGGCTTTTGGCTTGGGCCATGCAGGAGAAATCAGTGATGCTGCTGAGTGATACATTTGCACCGCAGTTAGCGAGTGCTTTATTAATGAGTGTGTTCATTAATACCCACAAACAATCGATACAGGGGTGGTGAAGAAAATGCATGCCCGATGCATAGTGGTGGTGCAGTCTTCATAATAACAACAGTTTCATGCTTGGGACATACAACATAGATGGCCTTTGTGCTAATGTCCCACGCTTAAGAGAAGAACACTGGAAATTGGGTTCATCTCTCTGATTTCCGGTCATTCTGGTCACACAAAATAAATTTCAACACTGTTCAGGTCCTACTTACTTCTGATTAGTGTCGGTGTATATTATTAAAGTGTAAAGTGAGCGCAGGTCAGCAGGAGATTGGAGGGAGGACACGCAGACAAGAGACCCTTTCATGTGCGTCTGTCCTGATCCTGAAGCAGTGGTTATAATTTTGCAGTGGCAGGATATCGCTGAAACAATGAACATGGCGGCAAACTTGAATCAATTATGCATCTAAGAATCAAGAAATTTCCCTACCTCTAGTTCTGACATACATCCCCTCATACAGTTCAGTACACGTTTGAAAGCAGCTTTACATAATATTTTGGCAAGTGGAGAAGTAGAAACCTCGATGGGCTTTCTGTGTTGTGCTTCACTACCTAAGCTACGATTTAGGGTTTAGCAAATAATTGTGAAATATTTTTAAAATTGGCCATTTTAGAGTGAGTGTTGATTTGTGCTGGATTTAACATCACAGTTCAAATGTATTCTTTGACTCACTGTCATGTCTTAGTATTAGACAAAAATCTTATGGGCATTTTTCAGCCATCATGTGTGTGACCCTCAACAGCAAACTACATCAAGTTCTGAACTATGTGTATGTTTCCCAGTCACTGAGTCAATGATTAGCCTCGTAAATGTGGGAAGTCATGTTTATTAATGCAGGAGCAAACCATTCACTTTATGACTGACACTCATTAACTTCATTTGGATTAATACGTAACTGATTAACATGAACCCTTCTGAACATGAACCACCCAGCTCACTGAGGACAAAGAGAAGGGTGTGTGGGCTGAGAAAGAGGGAGAGAGAGCACTATAATTGCCGTCTAATCTTTGATGGATGTGTGAATGGATTCCCCTGTATGCTGCTGAATGCTTTGGAATAATTAGACTACACAGACTGTGACGGGGAACGCCATGGGCCACTGGCATCCTAGCTCATCAATGTGGACAAACTATAGTGCTTATAATGCACAAGATAGGTTTGTCTCTTAAACCTTTGTTAACTTGTTTGTAATTTGTTTTCATTGTGTTGTTTATCTTCAGGCAGGTACCAAAGGGTACAATAATCACAAGCTAGTAGGGCTCCCCTTAATCGTTTTTTCTCGAGATTTATTACACAATTCCTGGTATAATATTAAAATATGTATTTTGCTAACAAGAAAAATATTTACTTTAAAAACCTGCCTTTTGGTTTTATGCCCTTGCCAACCAGTGAATTTCAACGAAATATGGTTGATTACCTGCTACTCTTGAGAATTGAAGTTGACATTTGATCTTTTTGATATAAAATGCCATTATTTTACTCTTAGACATTGGTGTTAAATTGTTTAATAATTGGCATATGAATTCTTGATTAGGATAAAAAAGTTTTGTGAGGTCACTGTAACCAGATTATCAGTTCATCCTTGATTCCAAGTGAACGTTTGTGCAGATGTAATGAAATTCCCTCTCGTCATTCCTGATTTATCACAACCACAAGAATCGGACAGAGGTTAGGTCACAGTGAACTTGACCTTTGTCAAGGCCATTTTCTTGTACACTGAAGACATCTAGGATGGAGTGAGATTTTATTTGAGAATTTCAGCCTTTAGTTCCTGGCACCATTTGTCAACTAACCCTTTAAAATTGAATCAACATGAAGAGCAGAATGCTGTGAATGATGTGAAAAAAGCAAACCAGAGACAGGCTGAGAAAAAGAAGCATTGCGCATTGCCAAATTTGTTTTGATTTGTTTCTCACTCATATGTATAAATTGTGTTAGCTCCCTGACTCCTACTAAGAAATGTAATCTTTGGAACTTTGTCACGTCAAGTTGGAAACACTCATTCAGTTTTCAGAATAAGAGCAAAAATCAAGGATGTCTAAAATCACTAATGATCCATAAATGACAATCCATTCGAGGTGTGAAAGTGATGATTCCCTTTCTTTATGCGTATCTCTGATCATTGAGCAACAGCCGTACATCAATGGCTGATCGTGCTTTGAGTGAGCGGCCAGTGAATATGGGTGACTTGGTCGCTGGCCTAATTTCTGCCTGTTTAATTGTATTATGGCTGTGATATTTGGAAAGTAGTCTGTCATTTTTTCCTCAGCATAAAGATACGGATCTGGTCTAAAGAAAGAAGAATAAAAGGAAGACGGAAAAGCTACAAGCAAACGTTTAAATGCTGCTGTTTATAAATGTGATTTAAAACAACAGAGGAACTGCTACTTTGATCTAATAGTAATAAAACCTCCTCAGCATCAAATGATCATACATGGGAAAAACAGTCACATAAAAATAGATCACACATTTCCTGCAACACGATTGGTTGGTAGAGGCATAAAACCATGAAGCAGCCATACAAGTTTATAGACTTTTTCCCAGTTTAAACCTGTTCCTTTGTTAATTTATCAATCATCTCTTGTTAATTGTGAAAAAATAAATCATACTCTCAAAAAACGTATTCTGTTTCAGATATTATCAACTATTTGATGACCCATCTGCACTTGAGGGTATATACTACTTTTAGGTCCAATCATAATGCATCATATTATGACCTCGCTCTGCCAGTCAAGACCAGTGTACCTTTCATCGGTTAAATCCTGCAGGCGTATACAAAGGTGGCCGCGACAAGTCCTCAACAACCGAGAGCAGACTGCTGTCATGACTTTCGGGGGTAAAAATATGTGTCATATACAATATGTCAGTTTTTATGTTACTTCGTGTTATTCAACTTTTAAAGTGCCCCCTAGCTTTCTGAGCTTTAAACAATATTTTTAGTATGCTGAAAGAAAGCCATTAGTGAGTGTAATAGCAGTAACTGATTGTAGTAAAGTTGCGCCGTCCCTCTGTTTATGACGAGGGATTTTTGAGGCTGCAGTGACCTTTGCAGTCCCTGGAGCAGCTCTCTGAGCCGGCTGTCCTGTACCTTGCAGAATGATGCACTTCATTAGGAAATTGAGCTCCTCCAGTCACTCTGCCTCAGTTCCATGTAAAGCCATTTAACAAGTCAGTGCTTTAATATGCCCCCAGCTGACTCTTAATGAACGTATTGCTCCTGTCACCACTGTGAGTGTCCAGGTCTGAAGAAATCCCAGTAGCTCTCCCACACTGCTACTCATACAAACATGTCTGGCTCATACAAAAGAAAAGCAAACAGTGTCATCTGTAAAATCAAATAAATCCATTTGTCTTTATTTGGCTCAGTGTGACTTTGGCTTTGAGGGGACATCTGTTTGGTAGTGATGTGGTGTTTGTGTGCGTGACACATGCGTGACAGGCTGCCCCCCCCTCCCTCTGTGCAGCGGTCCTGTGTGCCTCCCATATATCAGAATATAATAACTCATCAGCACCACAGCACACTCGCTCTGACATGTTTATGGTGACTCTGGAGTGGAATGTGCGCATAACTGTGCACACACACAAACACACATGGGTGTTTACTGCATATTTAACACTCTGCAGGTCCTCCTCTGTTATTTGAGGTTTGCTTTTCACAAGGGCACTAACTCAAGACTAACCCAAACTTTAAGGCCACTTTGTAGGGGACTGTTTCTTGTCTTGTCCCTGCCTCTCCTCAGCGTCTTCTTTCAGCTCTCACCACCATTAAAGGGGATGCAAACACTTTAGCTACGCACTGCTGAGTAAAACAGGAACTTTTCTATGCTTTACCAAATTTAGGACAATTTCTTATGTATAAGGCTACAACAATTAATTGGTTAAAACGATTAAATTATAACTAGATATCAAGAATAGATTCATCATTGATTAGATGGGTCTATGTTTTTTTGCATAGCACACACTGGCAATGTCTCCTGAGGTGGGGGCGTTCAGCCAACCAATGCTGGGCCTCGTGTATCTCATGTGGCTGCTCCTCTGGGGTAATCGTTTGAAACATTGCAGAGGGAAACACTACAAACGATACAGCGGAGACAAGTGTACAGACCTAGTTTTCAAAAGTGTAGGAACATTTTACATGAAAGCCTTCAAAGAAGACCATTAATTGCAAAAAGTGCAAAGCTGATATTGTGTGGCACAGCTGCACAACTAAGCTATCATAACCTTCATAGGCCTACTAACTAAAGTTTCATGAATTCATTTTTTTATAAAAAAAATTTTTTTAAATTAGAATGCAAATTATGCAAGAAGAGAGTTAATTCTGGACCTCCGCAACTTAAAGACGCAAAATTATGCAGGACCGACTGCGACCTGCTTAATCATCTGGGGGGAATCTCTGAGGGGCCTTATATTTTAAATTGTATTATTAATTTTATTTCGAAACACTGACGTGACAAATGTAGTGTTTATAGCTTATATACAATGAATGTGATTTTTATGACCATATTTTTTGTGAATGTGTTAATTCAAAGTGCACAGACAGAAGTCCACCTTCTAATGAACATCTAATCAAACCTGGGCCCAACAGTGATGTGTGGAAACCTGAAGGGTTATGTTAAATGCAACATTTTGGTAGATGAAAAGAATGCCGCAGTGGTTTTCATAACTTTTTAGTATTGACCAAATTGTCCCTTGTGGCTAACCCCACTCTCCCAGCACTTAAACATGCCATAAAAGGATTTTAATCCACTGTGTGAGTGTTTCCCCTCCCACTCGTCTCCCCCCATATCTCCTTTCCTGTCCTTCACTTGTCCGCTTTCTATTACTTCCCCTCTTTTGTTCTCCATCGTTACCTGCACCCAGTTACCCAGTTGCTCTGAATGTGCTGCACATGAGGCACTACCTGCAGACGCTCTACTTAATGGGCTGACTAGGCATGTGAATGAGGGATTTTGGCTCGGTGTCTGCCTGCTTGCCCAACTGCTGCTTGCAGTGTGTGTAAGTGTAAGTGTGCGTATGTGTCTGCATCTCTTGGGGCTCCTGTGATGACGCACATGGTGACGGGGGGAATGCTGGGGGTGGAGACAGGGGAGGCTGGAGGAGGGAGGGGAGGTGCACTCAGCTTGCAAAGCTCTTTGTTTCTTTCTACTGCACCTTGACTTACCACGCCAGTGCTCGCACGCTCCCTCTCTCACAGGGGATCACACTGCTGTGGGGTACAGTAAAATGCAGCTGAGCGGTACAGTTCATCACATGCACGTGTGGCTGTGTTGGTGTGTCACTCTAAAGCTATCACCTCTCTGTCCTTAAAGAGGGGGAAACAATCAGGTTGTTCTGATTTGAATGTGCCCTGTATCCATATTTTAACCCGTTTTCATATTAGATCACATTAAATGCAGTCCAAAATAGTCTCACATACATGTTCACGTACACACAGTTTTTCACATGTCCCACTTTTGATATCTACTGTAAGTACACAGTAGTTAACCATGGAGGTGATGTGTTGCAGCTACTGGATAACCGACATCACAGGAGGGTACAAAGCTTTGTCCTTTGTTTGTGTGTCTGTGAAGGTCTTTGTAAGTTCCATATCATTGGTCAAGGCCATGTTACCTATGGAAATGTACTCGGTGTTCAGAGGAAGGTGTGAACATGTGCCCTGGACTCAGTGAGACTCTTTGTCCATCGCTCTTGTTCGAGCTTCCACCCTGACCCTTCTCTGTGTGTGATGTCCTGCAGACTACCTGACGTGTGGGTGAATGAAACGGAGCGATGTCAGCTGAAGACCAAAGTGGTGCACTTATCCCAGTTACCGCAGGACACAGCCATGCTGCTGGACCCAAACATCTATAGGTGAGTGTGTAGTGGTGTTTGTTGTGCAGACACACAACCCCACACTGCTGTAAATTAATTTAGTCTCAGCCAAACACAGTGTAAAAATTATTATTATGAAAAATTAGACTGCAACGAAAGAAAGAAGCTTTTGCCTCTTTGTGTGAGAGAGAATGTGGATGTCTGTAAGTGTGTGAGCCTGTTTTTGTGTGTATGGCAACACCTCCCTCCACCAGGTGGCACCAGAGCAATCTGGTGAAATACAAGTGCAGATTTAGTGTTGTTAAGTGTTGTTTTTTTTGTCTGTGTACGAGGAGGCAAACATCCCAACTGTACAATCTGATAAAGGATGTTAATGTTTTGCCAGTAGCCAGATCTTGTGGCTGTTTTGATTTGTCAGAAATAACAAACAATCATAATAAAGAGGCCTAGTTATTGAAGTATTAAAGACTGTTTCACTTGAAAAAGACTGAAATTACAGTTCACCAGTGTAAATTTGATTAAAAGCATCAAATTCCGCCCAACATCATCTTAGATATTATTTAAAAAGGTCTGCGATTCTGCAAGAATTAGTACACTTACCACGAAGAAGACAAAACAAGGTTAGCTTTATGGTAGACCATAAAAGGGTGAAAATGAATCCTGAAAGAAGAACAATGTGCCTAAAATAACAGAGCGGTCATCTTACCAGAGATAGATGGCACAAGACACTGCTGATCAGCACCTTGGCTGACTGATTTTAATTAGACCTGAAGGCTTAGTAACTTTGAGGGCTGCTGCTGGACTCTGGTTTCATAGTTGAATATAACCATCAGCACTCAGCGGATTTACGTAAAGGTTGTCCTAATGTGTGAAATCCCTAAACAAATGAAGAGGCTGGTGCCTGGGACAGCAAATACAGCCAATCAGCTCTGTCCCAGGATCACATTGGATAACAGATATCATACATAAGCTGCTTTCAGACCTGCACAGAACTCTGCAGGTCCCCGTATTGTCTCCGGAGGAGTTGCATGTTTGAACCCAGGTGTCTGAAATAGAGGCTCCGGATTACCAATTGACTTTCTCCCCCTAACCTCCTAGTGTAAAGTCCGTAGAAATTCAAAAGAATTTGATGTGAGTCCACAGCAGGGGATCCCCCGCTGGATTCACCGCAAGTGAGTGGGGGGTTGATGAAGCTTGTAACACGCGACAGACGCTAAAACGAAAAAATATATAATAATTGAAAGGAAACATATCTCCCAATGAAAAAGCAGTGACACATACATTAAAGACACCGCCAAAAATGTCGAGGTGTAGTAATAAGAGCTTTGTGTTGTAAAGAAAATCATGTGATCTCCGCAGTAGAGTTAATACGTCACTTCCTGCCTCTCTCTGCTCCTCCCCTTGCCTGAACGTTGTGGAGGATTTAATGCTGTTTGTGTCTGTGCAGAGAATCTCCTGCTGTTGTAATGTGTGAAAAACACACTCTGATTAAACTCTTGACCCACTTCTCCGGATTCAACATGTCTGAAAAGTTTTTTTTAGAGATGCTCTCTCTCACACTTTTTCTCTGTTTTCAGAGCACTTCCTCAAAAGCGGCTGAAGTGCAGGTAAGCTGAAGCAAATACAAATACTTTTAAATCTTTAACAGTATTGATTTACTCTTAAATATTTGTTTACATCTATATATTCAACACACACAGAACCAAAGTGTGATTTTAACTTAATATAATGAACAACATTTAGAATCATATTAATCAATGACAATAAGTGAGGAGTGATTTGACCTGGTTATTGATGCAAACACATTCAACAACAAAAGCACAAAACAGAAATTAAAGTAGATGCTGAACAAGACACAGAAACCAACTGTCTTGTTCAGACGAGTCATACTGTACTATTACAACTATATATACGTATTATATATACAACTACTTTTACATATTATATATGTATATGTAGTTGTATATAAGACTAAAATAAATGTTAAATAAGTATACATTTGAGAAAAAAATAAGTATGCATGAAGTATGTGTATTGAAATATAAGTCATCATAACGACTATTGTATATGAACTAAGGAAATGGACATCTGTTCCTTCAGATACCTTATTATTTGAAGAAGGGCCGTACTGACAGGAGTTTGCAGCAGTGAAGTCAGATGTACAGGAAGACGAGGCTGGTGCATAAACAAAGAAGCATTAATGTGACAACATCAGTGCATCCATGCACATCGCTTGAAGATGACAGTGGTGTTTTAATGTGTATCCACACAACACAGCTGCCGCCTCCTTCTTGTTTGTTAACCCGACTGTGAAAGCCACACGTCTCTGCTGTAGTAACACACATTTACATTTTCAATATTCCTTCGCTGTAACGTATATCAAACTCTGCTGATGCATTGATGATATGGTAATGTTGCACGTCTGCAGAATTACCCGTGGCCCCGGCTCTCCTGTGGTGAAACATTAACGCAGCAGATTACTTGTCGCCCACAGTTTCACCGCTGCTGTTTACTGTAAAGCCAGCAAAGTGAGAAAGGAGCTGATCCGAAGCCACGACCCTTGGCATTTCATAGTCTCACTCCAACATGAGGCCCATTTTTTGCCACTGTTCGTTATTTCCTCGATTGACCTCAGTAGTTCAAGCGCGTAAAAGCTGTAAAATACACAGTGTAACGTGTCTGCAAATGAAATCAGCTCAATGTGGATAAAACCGATTTTTCATACTGTAATCTCTCCGCTGAACAACTCATTCTCTCCCTCTCTTTCTTTCTCTCCTGTCTTTGTGCTCAGCCTGTGAGGAGGCTCCCGTGGACTCGATACTTAAGGGGAAATCCTTGTGCATAGGACATTTATCTGAAAGGGACGGGACACTCTTCATCTGTCTCTGCTGAACGGGGGAAGTGAAGAGGCGATAAAAGGGAGTTCTCCTTTATTTTATATTTTGTGTACATGAAACAATGGTTGTAGCCAAGTGTGGTGGTAAAATGAGACTAAAAATTTTTTTAAAGAAACCTTTGTGTTCACCAAAAACTTAAATGAATGTTTTTAAAAAGCACCAAGCTGAACATATTCTTCATACCCAATGGTGTTAAAAGCAGTTTTGTGTACGTTTGTCAGAAGATGCAGCATCTTTTATAACTGTTTTGTGCAAAATATTTATGCAGATTTGTAACTTATTTTTATACCATGTACTGTGGCTTTTTGTGAAGGTTTTGAATAGAACCGTATTTACTGTGATAATCTATGTTAACTATCACTTATTGGGATATTTGAACATTTCTAGTTGTAATTATGTTGTACATAACAAAAGTCTTAACAGATGATCCTATTTATACTTCCTGAATGCAGTACTGTTAGCTGTGTGTAGGACAGCGAGGTGTGACACTGTGTCACATCATGTCAGACTTTGTATTCAATGCATTGCAAAATGTTACAGAAGCAATAACTCTGTAGTAGCTCTTAAGCCAGTATGTAGAGTACTGCATAATATGACTCTGACATGTTAGCACACACTTCATGTGTAAATCACACCAGTTATCAATTCAAACAGGAACTTTGCATATCATAGTCCGTATGATACATTTACATCACCGCCATTTACAATTATTGATATGAAGTTGTGTTTTCTACTGTGTTTGGAAATTGAACATGTCTTTTTAATAAAATGGCGGAATCAACAGATGTTGACAAAATGCAAGTTGTTTGTTTTTATGATAGACCGTGTTTAAAGATGGAAGACGTGACTATAGGTTATAAACCACACCTTCTCCTTGTCCATGTTGCTATATGGGACATGGACGGAACTAAGAAAGTCAAAGTACATGTTTACAGTTTTCTCAAATATGGTTTCTGTCGTCTTCTGTAGTTCTCATCACACCAATGTACTGAATGTTAATGTGCTCATTCTTCTCGTTTTAAACAGTTATTCGAAGCTATAAAATGGGTAAAATGTTACAGTTGACAGCTGAGACTCATTTGTTTGAACCCGTGTATCAGCCGGACCTTGATACCGCTTCACACCATGATCACTACTACACAGACTCTGAAAGCAAATGACGCCGACGTACAATGGCGGCACCCATACATGTTTTTCATTTTTGTTCAACAAAAGAAAGTAGAGACGCGTCAACCATTTTCATGTCCAGTTTATGGCATTGACGCAAGTACACATTGTTGAAATGACCGAAAGGAGCAATGCCTCCGTGAGGACGAGTTCCCTGTGCGTGCGTTGGACCGATTGGCTGGATTATTTGGCGTCTGTAAGTGGAACAGCTTTGGGAGCATGCTGCGGAGGAGCTAATGAATGGGCCGGGAGGGCAGAACCCCTGCTAGCCTCAGCTGTCAGTGAACATGCCTGCAGAGACGACTGGGTTCAAGGAGAGGTCTGCTACAATACGGCCGCCCGGCTCTTCAATATCTCATGCACTCACACGCTGACACATACAAAATCCATGGGAGTTTATGACTCCAGCTTGCGATATAATGAAGTTCAGGAGTTGCTCCATTGTTTTGCGAAGGAAAGCACTGAAAGTTTGTTGGCACCCTGTTGTGTTTGTGTGCTTTGTTTTATGTCTTTCTTATAAATGCAATGGGCTCTGGCAGCTCATGGAACAGTTTGGTGGTAAAATTGATAAGAGATTAGCAGAGACATGAAGGCAGCTCATTCTTTGGTCATGTCACGTCCTTCCAGAAACTTATCAGCGAATGGCTTTTTTTCCTGGGATCTTGAATCAGGACAAGATTTAAAAAGTGCATGCTGTTCTCACAAATGTTTGGTTTTCCACACCAAATGTAGTCAATTTGATTCAGCTTCAACAGTCCAACACTGGTACCTTTTAGACTGGAGTCCCTTTTTGAACTCTTTCATAAACCGTCGTGGATTATTGCATTAATAACACCATTAAACCTATTCATTCATGCTATTGATCAAGCCACCAGTCATGTGGCAGCAAAGAAATGAATACAACCATTGAGAAACTGGTCGAGAGCTCCAGTTCAAGTTCACAGCGAATATAACATCAAGGGAAAAATGCGATCTGTGTGACTTTGACTGTGGCGAGATTGCTGGTGCCAGATTGGCAAGTTTAAGTATTTCTGCAACTGCTGACCTCCTGAGATTTGTACTCTCTGCAACCTGATTTACTGAGAATAGTTTTTAAAAAATATATCCAGGGAAAAGAAGCTCTGCAGACAGAAATGCCTCACAGATAAAAAAAAACAGTTCAGAGGAGAATGACCAGATGGGTTGGAGCTGACAGAAAAGCTACAGAGACTCAGATAATCACTTTTTACAACTGTGGTGTGCAGAGAACAATCTGAAGCAGCTTGAGGCAGAAGATCATGTCAGATTCCACTTCCATCAGCCAAGAACAGAAATCATCACCACTGGACAGTTGAAGATCTGAAAAACATACCCAGGTCTTAATGCCTCAGACTGAGTGCTGTTGCTGACCATGTGCCACAGTTTACCATCTTTTAGTGGATACAATGTCCCAAGGAAAGGTGTCATGAAAGTGACTTGTTACTACAGTGACCTCCTCGGTTATCAGCTGATAAATCTGCAGAAATGAAGTGATGAATTCATGTCAACATGCAGCAGAATCTCAAAGGAAAGTGGAATCTGTGACAAAAAGAATGTAGGTTGTGTTGAGGGGATGCCATACACAGCTTTAGCCTGGTTTTCCCAATTAAGTGCTTGGAAAGTGTCATTTTTCCACACAGAAGTATTTTGATTTTATTGTGTTATCTAGGATTTCCATTCACCAATCCATTTCCCATGGTGACCTGATGAAGTTGATTATATTGTTTGGTCAGATTTACTGTTATTATATTACAAAATTATGTAAGACAACATCTAAATTCAGCAGTTAAAACAATACAACATCATTTGAAAGCAATGGTAAAAGACAGGGATAAAATAAGTAAAGTAAAGTAACAAGCCATTTGGTAAAAGTCAGTTTTGAGAAAGGACAGTGAAATTTTGTCAAAATACTGTTCATCACAACAGAAACTGTTCACAATTGAATTTCATGTGTGTCCCATTTATCTGCTTGAAATTGTGTTCACCATCACTTACTTTGCTTTTGGCTTTTTTCACAGTGCGAGAATAAACACAGGATCCCATATTTAAACGAATGGTTGAGCAGGAAGTTCTGGATGATAGGCATGTCCTGTGAGCCCAGAGCGCACACATTATGTACAATAATTCAGTTGCCTGTGAGTCATGGTGCCAGACAGTTGAATGGACTCACAAGTTCCCACAGTTAGGTCGACAAAACTCAAGTCATTCATTTCAGACCATGTTGCTGTGACAGGGTTTGGAGCCCACGGTACAAACAGGAAGTCGGACAAATCAGCTTTCTTCAATTGTCATCGTGCAGTTAGGAGATGGGCACATGTTTGCAATGTTCTAAGTTTAATGTGCTGCTGTTAATTGTCTCCTGTTTGCAGCTATATTTGTTAGAAGTTTAAATCTTTGAGGTTCTGATTTTCATTTGAGGCTCTAGTAGTAGAATAGTTCTCCATGCTTCACATCCTTGCTGTTCAAAATATGCATATTTTCTTTCATACCGTACATCGGTGCAACGCTTCTTTTCCCTCTCCGTTTTAGCTACTGGCCCACCTTTGAAAAAACTCAGTCTGTTGTGATTCACCAGCTGCTTGATGTGCATGTTGGGAATGTAGCAATTCATGATCAGTTGTTAACACAACAGCTTTACAAACAAAATTGTAAAATTGTTTTGGCCCAGATTTGGCCTAAGCTGCCACACTTTCACCTGGCCCACACACCACGTGGCATGATGACACTTGGGCGCTCCGCCCCTGTTTGCCAGATCTAGGCCACGAGTCAGCCATAGAAATAACACCTCAACCAAAGGTGCCAAAAGTGGCCCAACTTTGTCTTGTTCTATTTGGGTCAGAATTCATCATTGACCACATTAGCCACTTCACTAGAAGACCAGAAGTGCCGTGTCCCTGCCCACATCTGTTTCTATCGGAGGAGCAGAATGTCTCACGGTGAAATATTTGAATTATGTGTCAAGCTCTTATATTTCATATGTAACAATATAATTGTGTCATCTCAATATGTCCGGGTGAAACATGTAAAGCAGTGATGTAAACACTTTAACAAAAACAAGCCACACACACACACACACAAACACAAACACACACACACACACACACCAAAACAATACATGTGCACTTTAAATATGAAGAACATGGTTTTGATAGCATGGGTGTTCCTCTAGTCCAAAATCTAGAAGCATGCTTTATTTTGTGCACTCATTTTTTTCTAAGCAATATGAATGACTTGATGGTGCCCCAGCAATAGCCATTAAAAACTACATGTGATTTCATTATTTCTCAGGTTTATAGTTTTGCATGTGACAACCACAATGTAAATACCGTCAGTTTGACTTTCCTATGACCCCACAGCTGGATTGAGTGTCCACATTTCTTCAACGTCTTCATCTGTCTTTGGCGGACCATATTTCGAGTGTCTCCCTCACCACAAGTGATGATTTGCAGGATGTATTGAGCTAAACAATAGCGTGAATACTTCCTGACCTGTTTCTGAATCATGAGCTGAGAAGTTGGAGCAAACAGAGTGATTGATAGAAAGACTGTCAGAGACGGACAGCGTGCACCGCCTGCAGAACCTAACCCCGCCTTAGCCTGCCTGTGGAGAACTCTGGGAAACTCCCCTGAAGTGATGTCTGTTTGCTCAAACCCAGTGAGATGGATGAGCTTCTCCTCTTCATCCCCTCTTCCTCCCAACACCCATTCTGATGCCAACCCCCTCTATCTCGACTGGAAAATCCCAGATGCAGTTTTTTTTGTTTTGGATTTATCACTGCATGTTTGAATATAGATGAAGATATTCCAGAAAATGAACCCTCAATCTGTAAACTGTGTCACGTGACCCTCATAAAGCTGGTCCATGAGTCATGTGTGACACTGCAGCTGTGATGTCCACTGGTTCTTGTAGTCCAACCACTCCATCCTGAACCTTCCATCGTCTCTGCCTTCTCTCACTCGAGTCATCCATCTGAGTTTTCCTACTGTGCATTAAATCTCACCTTTTTGCTTTGGCTCCATGCGCCACTGTCTCAGTGCAGAATGAAGGCATTACATCAAAAACAAAAAGTGATGAGCTGCTGCCCTGAATCCTGGACTGGACTTGTTTTTAGACAGAAACACTTTTTAGTGAGTAGAACCTGAATGGTTCCGTGTGGGGTATTGTTGTATATGCTGATGAATGAACAATGTATATGAGCAGTGGTTATCAGAAAAGTAATGTCCTGGCAACAGTTCAGTTTTTTTTGTCATTTAATGAAATCTAAATCTTAAGTTGAGGTTTTTATTTGATTGTTTCTACTCTGGCTCAGTCATCCAAGCCTCTTGGCAACTTCATTATTTTTCATTAACATCATCTCTCTTTGCAAAGAAATTGCGTTGCACAAACATGGCAGTTCAGTGTGACAACAGTCCATATAAGGGAATCATGCAGGGAGCTGATCCAATCAGCACCCGATGCGTGCCTGCAAAAACAGGGACAGAGGCAGATCAGCTGTGAGATGATTTGTAAACTCATTTTGGGTAGAAGTCACTTTCATTGGGTTTCCGTCTTGTTTCCGATTCATCTGCTTCAGCACGAAGCTCTAATGGTCTTTTTATTGAGTGGCCTGGCCGTCTCCGTGTTTCTCTTTGAAGTCTATTTGAAATACCACAGGTCTGTGTTGTGACACAACTGTCCATCCTCAGCTTTATCGCCGTGTATGTTTCCTTCGGACTCTTTATTCGTCTATTCAAAGCCTTTTGCACAAACATATTTTGACAGCTTTGGAAACTTACTTTATCTCAGATGTGCATAGTGGAGAACCGGTCAATAATCTGTTCTTAAGTGGCGCTGACTGTTGACCCCTCCTGTCAACACAAGGACAGGATCCCGTCTAAACACCTTCCAGCTGGGGGACGCCCGTCACTCCTCAGCGGTGGTCTCAGGTTGGAGAGCAGATGATCCCTCTCTTCAGTCTGTCTCAGATTTTATTGGTCTCAAGGATTTCTTTTGTCCTCAGCATGGAACAGTTTGATCAAAAACAGTTTGAAGGAACCAGGGCTGCAGTGTTTGGTCACAATTTACTACAGAAGGTTTTAAAAAAGGAGAAAAACCCTTCACATCTAAAAGCTTCTGTGAAAGGATTAATAAAGGATAATAATGAATAATGAAGGATAATCATTTAACAGGAGCCTCTAGGTGTGTGGATTTTCTCCTGGGAAAAATCTGCTATATTCTGTTAATCCAGCATCTATTAAATTCTTTTAGTGGTGTGTGTGTTGTTACCATAGTTTTCACAAGCTATGAGAGAACAGCACCATGTTTAATCTCAGTTTATCAGATGATTCTAGTGTTGATTGAGAATAAAGAGAGTTGTTAAGGTTTAAAAGATCAGAAGGCCAAAGCAGAGGAATTCAACCATCCTTGTGCTGTCAAAACTTCTGAGATACTTTTTTTTTCTTTTTTCCATACTTTATTTTTAAAGAAACAATGAAACATACATACATACAAGGAACAAATAGTTGGTCACCTATACATTTATACTGATGGTACAATGATGGAAATAAATGTCAATTCACACAGTAACAGATCAGTGATGATCCTGTGAGGTCATAAACACAATCCATTTTTTCCAATACTGCAAACATTTGTCAAACCTGAGATACTTTTTGTGTACTTTCTACTTTTGGAACTTTGATTTATGGAGTGAGAAACACCTTCTGTTTGGACCGTTTTTTTTGTATAATTGGATTCGTCTTTCTTTATACTGAGTTCTTTATTTTATTTTGAAACCACTTTCCTTGTGTCTCTCTTACTTTCCTGTCTTTGTCCGATGTTCCCGCTCATAGGATGGACTGCTCTGGTCCTAATGTGTTTCACCTGTGTTCAGTTTTCTCCTCTGCTAGTTCGCTGGGCCCACTATGGTCTTTGTCACGGAAGTGCAGTTTTCCTCCCATGTGTGCTCGGGAATGCACGGACACATCGACTGGACATACTCAGGTGAAACCAGTCCACCTGCTGGAATGGAATGTGGTGTCAGGTACACAGACCACTACGTGTTCCCTCATTCTATGAATGGAACCGTACTCTGACCGGAGCGAGTACCGAACTCTCAGCGGACACGAGGGCAAATGTGGTCAAACCCTCATCAACAGTCTCATTGGTGTTAATAATGTAATTGATCTATTTAGGATGTGTGGTAGTTGCCTTTCTAGCTCAATAACCATGTATTGATAAAGCGTGTGTTTGTTGTGACATTTCCATTGTATGGTCCCAAAGAACCAAATGGTTTCTCCCTCGGTGCGAACAATCAAACAGACTCCCAGCTGACATCACACAAACACCACTAGAGGAGCCTATGAGGGGGGGGAGTCAGAGTGTAGGTGTTACATAAGTTGTCATCCCAGTTGACCTGCATGCAACGGAATGGCCTCCATTAATGAGTTAACGTCGGGCTCTGTCATTGTGCTCGGCCCACGACTCACTCACTGCTGTTTGAACATTCGGCCTCTGCCACAATGTCGCACGGCCCTTTGGCCATTTACTGAGCATCACGCTCCCTCTCCACTCTCCCATCAGACTGTGCGGCTGGACGATAGTAGCAGCTTTTATTTATAGACGTTGGTATTTTATCAGATCCACAGTGTGTCATCAGCACTTGAGGAGAAACGGCAACGGCAGGGAGAGGAAGAGAGAATGTAATTGGGGCATTTTGTGTTTCCTATTTCAGCTCAAAGTTATTTCTTTGTTCGAATGTGTTGTTAAATTACATCATATATCACATCTTCCTGTTGTTTGTTTTTCATGCTTGTTTTCTGAATCTGGTTGGAAGAAGTGTAGATCTGGTTGGATTAGATTCTGCAGAGATAAAGCTGTATATAACCTCCAGCTGGTGAATATCATACAACAAATAATTACTGGTATGAACAGTTAACCAGTGATGCTCCACATCCTTTCTCTAGCATTTATAAGCAACGCAGAAGCTCTGTCCCAATTCAGGGGCTGCATCCTACAAAGGATTCATTACAGGACTCATTTGAAGGAGTATTTGAAATGGGAAGGATGCAGTCCCTGTATGTTTGTGTTCCTGTACTTGTATCTTTGTGAGGACCATTTTGACCAGTCCTTACTTTTTCAATGGGCTGCTTGAGGGTTAAGACTTGGTTTTGGGGCTAGGGAATGTATTATGTCAATGAGTGTGTGTGTGTGTGTGTGCACAAGAGAAACCAGCACTTTCTTTATTGGGACATTGTGTTTTAATCGTGACAGGTTTACAGGCAGCTTTACGAGGGTCAAGACCAATGGATGGGATATGTCGTGATGACAGATGCAGAAATAAATGGTCAGGGCTGTTTTTCTGTGTTCTGAACTCAGGCCCTGGGGAGAACCAATTAGTGAAGGCACATTAGCCATGCCCAGCGTCAGCTCCTCTTCGAGCTCATGTGAGACAGAATAAGTCTGTCTCAATCCTTTAGGGGCAATGCCATAACATATTCCCTATGCATACGTCTCAGGAGGATGGATGTTGTGCGTGACCCAGGTCACCATATGGGAATAATGTCATGCCTCTTTTCTGCCTTTTAACCAATCCCTCCTGTCGGAAGGCTTGAGATCATCCTCAGCGTCAGATAACATCAGAACTCCTTTCTGTGGACATATGAGAGAGAGAGAGAGAGCAGTGGAGTGCAAGATAACGTCAAAAGAAATTACTCACAAGACGTCAGGTCAACCACATTGAAGGAGCAGTATGGCTCCCACATTGTGGGTATCTCCGTCATCGCCATGATTGGTTGTCAGAGCAGTGTAATCGGGCCTCGCTGGTTGTGTTCTGTTTATTAGACCCCTTTTATTCTCATGATTAAACACATTTGTCCTTGAAATATGATTGGTCTGCTACCTCTCCTCTTATCCTCCCATCTCTAAGCCCTTCAGAGATTTATCAGCATTGCCCTCTATCTTTCTTCACAGCTTCTCACGATCCTCATCTCTGGCCCCCTTCATTATCCCCTCATGATATTGTGCATTAGGCTCTGACAGATACGACTCTATTTCTACATTAATGAAAGTCCATCAGTTCTTTTTGGCTATGGCAGGCCTGCCAACAGGAAATTGATCATGAATATGTATGAGGCAGGAGTGGCAAACCAGCATGTTTGTCCCGTTACCCACCAGCATGCCATGAATGCACCACAGTATTGACACATTGCTGTCACTCACACAAAAGACAATGTAAATGATGCAGTGTATGGGAATGGTTATGCAATATTATGCGAGTGTGGATGGAGACGATTTTAGTTTCAAATTGAAAACATGTGAAGTAGCTAAAGCTGTTTGCTGTGTTCTTGTAACAAATCATAATTTACCACCAAATTTTAATCAGTTCATCCTTTAGTCCAAATGAACGTATGTGCCAAATATTCAGAAATCCCCTCCAGGCGTTCCTTAGAAAACATTTTCGCAAGGCATAATGAGCACTGGACCTAAATCACTTCCTACTTTATAGCAGGGATTTTAAAAACGTAAAAAAAAGATATTTCAGAAGATGCTCTCTGTCGGGAGACTCGGTCAGAATGTAGAATTAGTTGGAGAAAAACAAACTACACTCAGCTTTTGTGCTTCGTGCAAGTTGAAGTGTGGAGCAGAGCCTATTAGATGTGGCTGACTCCCAAGGTTAGTGTTTAGCTGTCTGCTCAGGTCAGATTACTTAATGCAGTGGTGACCGTTCTCTCTCCTCACTCTCTCTCCTCACTCACACACACACACACACACACACACACACACACACACACACACACACACACACACACACACACACACACACACACACACACACACACACACACACACACACCACACACACACACACACACACATACACACACACACACACACACACACACAGTGAAGGGGCATGTCACGCTAACTCTGGCATGGATGTTTTCATCTCAGGGCCAGCCCAACTCTCTGAATGGGCTCCCTGACACCAGCTGCATTGCCTGATATGGAAATAACTTGTGACTGTAAAAGTGTTAGTGTGTGCGTGAGTGGACGCTTGTGTCTTAAACTATTAAACGAGCCTCGTGTCCCGAAAATAAAAAGTCTGGTCTGTAGAGCACTTTTATAGGTGGGATCATGAAGCCTGAGACGAAGCGAGCGAGTCTCTGTTGCCGAGTCGTCTAAATCTTTCCAAGAACGAGTGGGAGGGTTTGGTATTTGTCAGTATTAGCAGTGTTTGCACACAGGTAATATCTTACCCGACCATTAGCTTTTGAACTTTTCCTTTTTTGTTGGACGTCACCACTTGACAGCGCAGCCTCCAGATAATAATCACGAAGCTCAGCTGGCCTCATGTTTAAGAAGTTTCCTTGAACGCAACATCAGACGATATCTAATCTCTGATGACAAAGCTGTAAATTCTGAGCACTCTTTTACTTTCAGCTGACACACTGCTGATGCGAGTCCAACGAGGAGCCTTTTAATGCACTGTCAAGCCGACTCTTCCATGTTGTTCTTACTCTTCTCTCTAAATCTGTTTCCGGGACTATATGTCATGTTTGCTAGTTGTTATTGGTCCCACGTGTGTGGTAAATCACAGTCGGGGAAACTATGGTTTAGTGTGCGGAAAATATAATATTTTTGGCTTGTGTAAAATACCTGAGTAGGATTTATGTTGGCTAAATGTCCGTTTTGTTTTGCTAAGTGCTTCGTCATACACTAATCAGATGCAGATTCCATGTCAAAATACTATCATCGACATCAAACCGGCTCATTTGAATGGATGTGATTCAGAACACCGCAGATTAACACTATCTCAGAGTTGTTCTCCGCTGTCCAGATGTTCTAACCCTAACCCCACAATGAGATACATGACATCCGCACATAGCAGCCGTGGCCAAAGGCATGATGACAAGCTGCCTCCCGCTCTCAGAGAGACTCAAGGAGGAAAGTGATGATAAGGGCTGAACACAGAGCGCTGCAATGTGTCTTTGTGCTCCGGTCGGGGGGGGGACACGTGGAGCAGGGCCTTTGCGGCCTCCTGCCTCTCAGGGATCCTTTGGCCTGTGTATAATTGATGAGCGGAGTGAATAAGAGATGAGTTTGTGACTGTCAACCAGCCTGATGGGGATGGACAGAGCTCAAGTTTGGCTCTACTCATCTGGCTGATGATGACAATGATGGTGATGATGATGATGATGATGCCCGTGCTGCTTCCACGGCAGTGTCCTGGACTCAGCCCGGCTCGTGCATCACCACTATATCACCGCTGCCTCTTCTGGATGGCAGCACAGAGACAAAGGGATGTGCCAGAAAAAAAAGGGAGAAGGGAGCCAGGGAGAGGGTAGAGCGAGACAACGGCGGTGCTGCTGTGTTGGGGAGATGAAGAGAGCAAGAATGGAAGATGTGTAAAAGGAGGGCAGGGGATGGGAGTGGGGGAGGGGAACGCTGCAACTGCTAGCGAGTGGGGGAAATCACTTTATGTAAGAACTGTACGTAGTCAGTTGCTCCGGATGTTTAACAGAGTTTAACCTGCCAGCCACCTAGAAAAATATCAAAATGTCTGAGTGAATCCATGTGAGAAAGCAGGAACACTTCCAGAAATTTCACAATGAGCAAGTTGATGACATTTATAACATGTGAAGGATGCAAAACTGGAAGGATACAAATATCTTGGGATGTAAAAGAGGCGCCAAACAAAGATGGCAGTCTCTCACTCTGTCCCGATTCAGGGGCTGTCTCCTTCAGAGGATGAGGTCTACATGGCTCACGACAAGAACGTTTCAATGTGTACATGTATCCTGTTAGCTGTTGGGTTGAATTAAGGCCTGATACTTAAATAAAATACTATATTACATTATCCCCTTTCAAAACATTTGTTTTTTGGGCCAAACTCCATCCGTTTGAGTCTTTCTTTGCCCGGGATGCATTAAGAGGAGTCTTTACAAAGGTTCTGCTTAGTTGTGCCTCTATGACATAATTGTTCTTTAAATGCAGCCTCTTAAGGATGCGACCTTTGAATTGAGACACAGCTTCAGATTTGCCATAAACAAAAACACTGTGTTACGTCATGTCCTGCCTCCTGCGTGTTCTGGAAATGTCCTTTGTTGTTGTGAACGGGTCTGACCTGCATATACTCCCCTGTTGCGTTTTTCATATGGGAAAGGCAAACTGTAGCAAATGTCCAGCCCCAATTTCCCAGACATTTCCCATTTTATTCTTTTACTTTTAGCTGACACAGAAAGAGGGAAACAGTTGGAGAACAAATACGTCAGCACAGTGAAACAGTTTCCAATCATGTATTTGAGCAGCTGGAAATGATTTGGCAACGTTGTTAGTAGCATCATTGTAGCATCTGCCTGCTGCAATAAATCTTTAGTAAACGCAGAAGTGTCCTATGAATTTTTCTCACCTTCAGTATCTTTCCTCTATTATGATTATAACATATTCTGTCTTGTATTTCTCTCTGAGTAAACAGAGGCAGTGTGTGTAGAAAATGTGTTGAACTGGTATGTTTGAAGGCTGGGTCTCCTCTCATGAATATTAGGAATACTATCATGGCGAGGTCAGCTCAAGTCACCAGGACTCGGTTCGCCATAAGCCTTTAAAACCCTGGGGTGATTGGATAGTTATTACACTGGGAGATGAGCTGTCCCTGCGTGTATGGTTCCAGTACAGCGGAGGGGTCCGGACCTTTCCCAGTGCCCCTGCGCTCGGCTGATCTCTCCTGGAGACTGAGATTGATGTGAGCGCACACAGGTCAGGAGCAGGCAGAGGAAAAATGTCAGAGTTTGCCCCTGTCACATATCGAAGCTGCCAAATAGATATGAGATGGCAGAGCTGCCTTTTATTCAATGTTCCACAAAGCGGTAAGAAGGGGGAAAATGCTATTGGGCTGAGATCATTTTTCATGTTCAATTTTTATTTTGGAATATTTGGAGCACATCAATTTAAAATGCCCCAGAGGAAGCCTTGATGGGACTTGTTTTTTATATTTAGAATATCTATTTTTACCCTGCTGTGGAGGATGTAATTATTTGGGTATAACTGAGCATTTATACATGACTTTTAAACAATTTTATTCCTTAAACTCTGTCTCAAACGTGTCAAGCAGAATTATGAAGTAATGATTGTGAGGTGAAATGCCTGTGGCAGTGTTACATTTGAAATGTTGGAACAGCAATGTTCCACCATGGCATGAATACATTACTGAGGTCGTCTCCGAATCATTTTCAATCTGTGTCCCCTTTTTAATAAGCATTCTGCCTTTCTGAGACAACAATTTACATATCAATGTGTTCCTTCACAGAGGGATTACCAACAGAAAATGGACTCGTTACAGATTTGATGGAAAGAAGCGTTTTACAAATGGCTCATAAAGGAATGCATTTTCCTCCTCGCTGACATGAATGCTAATGCTCAGTTGTCATTGTCGTGTCCAGAGATAAACTCTGCGATGCGAACTGTTGCCACGATGTAGTTTCAGGACAACACTGAAGATTGTCCTGGATTTGAGAGGTGAATGATAATTACTGCATGCAGTTAATGAGACAGGTGTCATCTGTGTCTTGTTTGAGATTTTGACATGTAAATAAACAGCATTCACTTATAGAAGCATGTTAAATATGCAAAGCAAATTTTGGACCAGACAGAATTTTGTAATTTCAAAGGTCAGGATTCATTATATCAGTGCCAGATGTGCCATCATGAAGCAAAACAATCCTGTAAGGGAGCAGGTGGTATCACACAATGTCTGCTCTGATCCACATTGTGTATAATAAAATAATAAACAATGACAAATTTTACTTAAATCAAGACCACAAATTTACTTTCATAATTACCATATACCCTGTGATTATCAATTACCAAAGGAAAATTAACCTTTTTTAAATTAAAATCATGAACTTTTATTTTCAAAAAATTAAATATATCTTATTGTATGTCTCTTTTTTGATTTTCTTGACCTCTTATTCAATCATCTTCAAAATTGATGTATAGCTGAGGATCAAAGGAAGTGTTGCTTCGACTGTGAAGCCTTTTGGATGAGGCACCGATTGGAAAATCAAAAATACAGACATCAAATGATCTACACATCTGAAACGCTAAACAAACATCCAACATCACAGTCATGTTAGGGATTGTGTTGCAGGAGTTTGACATCAGGGATTGAGATAATAAATCATGACAAATATTTGAATTATGTGAAGTATATCATAACCAGCACTTTCATCTTAACTTGTGGAAAGTGGACATCAGTGTGTGTGTGAGATGTCAGAAAGTTTTTGGGATTCTGCTCTCCAGAAAGCTGCAAGCCAAATTAACGCAGGCCAAGCAATTAGCCCTGACCAACCAGTTCCGTCTGAACGGGCACTGTCCTGCTGTTATTAACCATACGTTATTGGACAATGTCCTTCAGCTGCAGTCCAGCTCTGGCAAACTTTCAAACTGCCCAAATGTCTTTGAGCAAAAGTCTTTCAAGGATGTTGCTCTGTAAGGAGCCCGTCCTCTGACCAAGTGAAGACAGTTGCCTTCCAGGGTCTGACAAAGTATTATATCATCATTTCATTATTTCTGTCCTTAAAATTTCCCTGCACCAGCAGCACTAAGAGTGGTGATGATGGATGGCTGTAAAGTTCTGGATAGCTATCCATTGTCTGCAGATAATTTTTACAAATTCAATTACTTGCACTGCCTGTCAAAATGGGCCTGTTGGTATGGATGGTGATGAAAGCAACGTTTTTCAAGAACGTCTCTTCCTATAAGCATCAGGGCCGACTGAACTACAATTGTGAAGTTTGAAATCACATAGACTGTGTATTATGAAGGAAGTTATGACAGCTTCCCAAAACCAAACCCAATCTCCTCCATGTCGGTGGATGAGACATGGGCCAAACTAAAAAAATCAAAGCACTCCCCGAATATATGTTTCTCAAAAATAGTTTCTGCCATTTTAGGCCGTGCTTTTATACAGACCAGCTTTCCACGCTGATGGATGGTAATATTTTCTGGAAAGTTTGGTTTTAATCAGTTATTTGAATGTGGACCTCTATAGAGTGGCTCCACTTCACGATCACTGCTGCGTAGACTCTGGCTCCAAATGACGTCAAAAGATCAAGATGGCGACACCCTGATATATTTGGCTTCATTTTTGCACAAGGGGAGGAAGTGGAGATATGTGATCCATCTTTTTATACAGTTGATGGGTCGTACCAATAATTAAATAACAGATAATCCAGTGTATTTAGACTTGAATCAATGCACATGCTATATAGAGCAATACACAAAGTTGTAAACCGGAAGTAATAATTTCTATGAAATTCACTGAGCACCTGAGGGAGAACAGATTTATTGTCCCAACACCTTTTGATTTTTTATAACTCCTTGGCCTTTTCTCAACAAAAAACCTAAAAAAGTTGTCATCTTAATCATTCTCTCTTAAATCGTTCTAATCACAATCACACAGAGATCTGGTCTTAAACAAAGACTTCTCACAGTATTTTCTATTGCTGAAGACTATAGTGTCAAGCAAATGTCATCTGCAGCTGTCTGTCTGCTGCATCTCGTGACAGTGGAATAGAGACATGCTCTGGGAACCCGCTGGTTGAGGGGATAGCTGAGGTGGAGCCATGGAGAAAGAGAAGTCTGCCCTTTACACAACCGCTGGGACTGGGTGACTGACATTTCTGCTAATGCCATCACATGAACCGTGCCATTTCAGCAAAGACGTGGACCGATGCCACCCCGTGCTCACACCACGGTGACCACACAGGAAACTCCATGTCTCTCAGTGTTTTCAAGTGAGACCCTGTGGAGGTAAACTCTTCCAGCCGTCCATGGACGTCCGCTGCCTCCTCCTCCTCAGACGTCATATCATGAATGTTACAGTATATTTATATACCAGGACACGGCATGGCCACACCATATATCACATGGAAAAGCTTTTATATGTTGCATTTACAGCTTCAAATGCATTTCAGACATGGGAAGTTAGGTGTCTGAATGTCATGAGTGTTGACCTCAGAAGGACAACAATACACAGTCCGCTATCACAGCACACTTTTGGAGGGGAGTTGGAGCTTCCTGGGCTCAAGGACTTTCTCTGCTCCTCCATTGACTGAACCCTCCTCTCTCTACTTTGTGTCTTTTGGGGGAAGGTGTTAGTTGGAGACGAAGCAGGCGAGTAGGAAAGCGGTGTAGCGAGGGGAGCCGAGAGATTCAGCTGAGTCCAGCGTTTTTTCTCTCTGCTCCCTGATGGCTCCCAGATGTTTTTAAAGCAGTTGCTTTCTCTGTATTTGCTCTCCTTCTACAACCCCCCTCCTCTCCTCTGTGTCTCAAGCCCCCTCCCTCTGGGTCCGTCCTTGCAATTTCCCCTCTGTTTAGGGATCACACCCTTCACAAAAGTGCTCGCTTCACCTTGTCTGATCGTAATCACCCCTCGTCAAATAAACAGTCGTTCTCCACACTTGTTCACTTTATTTCTCTTTTGCCTCTCTTATTTTCCCTCCTCTGTATTTCCTCCTCTTTTCTTCTCTCACTCTCTCCCTCACCACTCATCATTCATCTGGTCTGGTCGAGAGAAACGGCCATTTTTCCTATAATATACCGGACCGTGTTATGTTTTGCAGTGTTTAACCACAGAGCCAAATTCAATATCAAATGCATTACACATGCAGAATTTATTTGATTCTAACGCACCCGAGCATCAGAGCGGTTCCCTCTGCTCATTCATTCAGTGCTGAAATGAATTTGGTTCAAGTGCAGAAATAGAGCAGTTGTGCTTGCCCCTTTTCTCAAGCACACATCTGTGTGTGTGTGAGAATGTGGAGACAGTGATATAAGGAGGCTGGTAGTAAAGTGGGTGAGGAAGTCTGTGTAATTCTCCCTTCTCTTCCTCAGCTCTCCCTGAAAACACAGGAACTTTACTCATGTCTGTCTTCACCATGAAAATGTCTATGAAGGCACAAGTCAGGGTATACCAGGATTAACCCCATCATCCTAACCTTCACCTCTCATCTGTCAGGCCTAACCCTGGCCTTAACCACAACCGCTTCAATATGACTCATAACCCTAACCCCTTTGGTCTGAAACAAACTAACAAAAATCTAAGTTGAAATCCCTTTTTCTATCTAACCACTAAATATCTCATCAAGGTCATAATTCATTGAACAACCTAACTTTGACCACTTGACCTAGATGCATAAACCTATCTGTCTTGGTCTTGAACCCAGAGATCAAAGGGTTATAATACTGTTTGAGAACAAAAATAGAAAATTTAACCAACTGAGGTATTCATGCGATTGACAATTTCGAAAACCTGCTTAAAATCCAAAATAATATCCATGACACATTTTAACATCCTACTCAGGAATAAAACTAGTCCCAATCTCAACCTTTAGAAGATGAGGCTTCAAGTCGGAAATCTCTCATCTGAAAGCTGAACACTTGCCAAACACAAGTCAAAGAGAGGACTGAAATCCAAACAACTGAAAACTTGGACAGTTCACTCTGGATCTAACCTTAAAGATGGAGATATGATGTGGTAAGTCCAGTAGGTGATATGTGAATCTAGAGCTATTAACTGAAGTGCGTCAGCCAGGGCCACTTCCTTTGGCTCTTCGTTTAACAGCAGTAGATGGATGAAGCAGGAGGAGTCATCCAGATAATTTACTTCTTCCTAACCCTAGCTGAGTATATGTAATGCAGTATGAAAATATATGTCAATACAATTATTTAAGGTGACTATTAAATCCAAAAACCCAATTCACAAAATATACACTTTTGAATCTTTGAGCTTAATTAAAACAAATCTTGAATTATCTACTGATAAACAAATCATGTTAACGGGTGAGGTCATCATCTGACTGGGTGAGTGGCTAGCATTGTGTTTTTCCCTGGTCATACACCATTTGCTCCTGGAAGTTCTGTCAGACATGTCCAACGTCTCGGGTGGCGACCAAAACCAAACATGCCGTTACCTCATCTACACTCAGGGAATACTCTGGGTTTGAAGATTGTTAGAAACATTTTTGATAACACAAGTACACAAGTCAACAGGCTATATACAACATAGGTCTATTTGTGTTTAGACATTTCAATGAAGAATATTATATCTGTAAATGTTGGCTTTCTCTGGCAAGAATATAAAGTATACATTTTACTAATCCCAAAATAGTATATCTGGCTTTAAAAAACATTTTTATAAATTTGACATAACTATGGACATGCTTTTGCATATTGCAATTTCACATTGTTCTACTGTTTTGCATTTTGCATTTCACTTTTTACTTTACTTTTTATATCTTTTATCTTTTATATCTTTTTATTTTATATATTTTGTTTTATTGTTTTTCTTATGTTTGTTGTGTTTATTGTGTTTTTATGTTTCTATGTTCCTTGTATGCACCAATAACCAGAGCAAATTCCAGGTAGGTGTAATCCTACTTGGCAATAAATACCTTCTGATTCTGATATCATTTCTACTATCTCTTCTTGATTTCTGTATGGGTTCAGATATTTTACGTAGTGCATTATTAAGCACATTTCCCTAAGTGTTGCTGCATTGCCCTAAAAGCAAGATTGTCCATGAGGGCCACTGTACTGTGGTTAGTAGTGCAGGGAGATAATCTACGGCTCCAGCGTATGAGCTGCAAAGTTAATGATGCGTCATACACTCTGGTATTACTGATAGCTCCAGTGGGAATTACATTGTTTTTCTTCAAACCGTTGACATCACACACAACATGTCAGAGACTGCTGATTAGATCTGGCCAAAAGTGAAGGGACTTAATGGTCAGATTGCTCTATTTGGTCATATTCAGCTCCCCTGATTAAACCAGCACGGCTCCCTCGGTCTGTGCGACTCCAGTTTTTCCTTTCTCTCTCCAGACACAGGTTTCGTGTTCACCGACAGACAGTGAAGTTGACTGTAAACAGAGTGATATGTTGTGATGACGCACAACCCACTGCAAGCTCATTGATATGGAGAGGGAACTGAGGGCAGGGGCTTCCTCATCAGCAAACACATTCCTGTGATGTCGACTGAATGAACTCCTGACTGCGCCGCATAGTATTCAAGTGTATGTGTGTATTGATGTGCAGAAATGAAGCAAAGTCGAAGAGACACCGAGTTAGTGACTTTGCTTTGACTTTGTGTCACTGCTGCAACAACAATCTACAGTCAACGCACCGTTAGCAGTGAGGCGGGTCAGTCAGGAAGCAGCTTTCTGCCCACTTCTTTCCTCTACGCTTACAGTACTTGTTAAACAAGCTTTCCTGCTAACCGCCATCAACAGTCTTGTCATTCAACACATCAGCACAGCTTTTTCATTTATCACAGCTCTACAGCTTTGTTGGCTGGGCCTTTTTGCTCCAACACATGGCTCTATTCAGTAGGAGTGGGTCCTCAGCAAGGGATCATGGGATCTTTTCCTAAGTGGGTGACCTTTCTTCTCACAGATCATCTTCAAGGAGATCATTTGACCTTGGCAGTTTATTCTACAAAGTTGAGCTCCTCTTTTCCCCTATAACGTAGATGTATGCTTCTGGATTAATGGGCTTTGTCGTATGTATGGCAGCTGCATGTGTTCACTCAAAGGATACGACACGGCTGAATCGTGCCTTCTCTCGTTGGGCCATGACATCAATGGAGATACCACTCAACTATAGCTCAAAGCAGCACTCACATGAATCGCCTTAAATGACTAAAATCAGGTAGAATTTTGCTAATTGCAGTAATTATAAATATATTTTCACTTTCTATAACAATGGCTCAACATAAGGTTGAACTTAGCAGAGGTATGTTCTCTCCAAGCTGCCTTTTCGTGAGTTTTTTGAGTGGATGTTATCAATTATCTGCTATCTGTGTTATATTATCTTAGATTGTACAGGTGTAGCTATTAAAGTGGACGTAGTGAACTACAATGGCAAACAGTAGAGCACATACCTCCACCAATGCCCAACACTCCCCTTATGAAGCCAGATTTAAAATCACTAGATCTACACAAAATTGCTCACGCATATATATATATTAATCCCATAAACATGCCTGATCACTGTTCATCAAAGTCTGTGGAACATTTTCTGAGAAAGTAAGGAGCATTTTCAATGCAATGTTGAATCTTTAGAAATAAACTCCTGGATTTGCTCCCTTATCCGGATCCACGCCAAAATGTAATGGGCTCTCTCCTCAACCATACAGAATCCTTCCACCAAGTGTCATGGAAATCTGTCAAGCAGTTTTTGTATAATCCTACTAACTAACTAATGCAGATAAAAAACCGAACCACGTGGTGGAGGTGAGATGTTTGCAGTTGTTCTAAATCTAAGTTGGTGGATGCTAGTGAACAGTAACAGTACCAACTCTAAACTAACCGACTCTATAAATTCTATTTGTACTCAGAGTTCACGTAGTTTGTTTCATGTGAGCTGTGAGTCTGAAATGGTGTCGGCACAATTATGTGTCTGTATTCAGAGAAAAATGCAAACATACAAAAATACACGGATGCCTTGAGCAGAAACTACTGTTTCTATTTCTTTCCTTCAGTGTTTCTCATAGTTCTCTTTTCACCCTTTATCTCAACCTGAATACTGTTAATGCAAAGAAGATACGTGTGTGTGGTCATGTGGAAACTGGAGTTGTGATGGATGTAATCCGGAGGGAGAAACTCATCTTCAAAAGAGGCATGAATGTAGTTATCACACAACAATGGCTATAATTAGCAGAGCACTAGCTGCTGCTCTTAAGTACAATGACGAACCTTGTCCCAGATTCTTTGAATCATATTGTTTTGTCTTTTCTTCTTGTAAAAATGTTCATTATCATGTGGCGAACTGTTGACCTGCCTTTTCTTGAACCCATCTCAATCGGCTCGTTTCTCTTTCACTGCAGATGACTCCCTTTGTGTTCTCCTTCTTCCATCCTTCATTATACCTTTCTCTTCTTCAGAAAGATGTTTACCCTGCTGTTTTTCCCCCGCTCACTCTCTCTCGCTGATTACCACTTACTGAAGAGTCCTTTTCATAATCTGCTGCCTCCATTCCCTCTCCTCCCCTCTGTCCCTTCTTATTCTTATTAAAAAACTCTTCCACTTTAGTGCCGTCCTGGCCCAGGTCCCACTTGCCTCTACTAAATGATCCAAGGTATCCTCCAGACGCTGTGAGTCCTCTCTCCACCTTCCCTCCCTACCTCCTCTGCCAGCCCTCACCACCTCTCTCTCTCTCTCTCTCTCTCACTCTCTCTCTCTCTCGCTCTCTCTCTCTCTCCTTCTTTCTCTCTCTCGCTGGCTCGGCATGTGAGTAGTGACGCACGGCTCTGCTGTCAGGGAGAGATAGCAGACCTGACTCCGGCTATGACGTCATCAGGTTATCTCCAAGCCTTACTTCTGCAGAGCTCAGAACCACACAGGCATGCACATGAACACGCACACGCACACGCACACACGCACACACACACAAAGACTCACACACACAGACCTGCACACACGGTACTTTTTTGGCAGCACACGAGCACAAGCGTCGGGATTGTGGACCTTCTGCTAGTACAGTGTATGAGATGCACACATGCACATGCATTCATGTTTCACCGATCCAAAATGCATCCACGACAGTCACGTTCCTAGGTAATTATTAACATGAAAATACAACGTGAAATGAAATAAATTAATCCATCCGAAGAACAAAAGAATGACAAAATAAGTCAATATGTCTTTTGCAAGTGCAGGCTTGTGTATGTGTGTGTATCAAGATAATTATCTGTCACATTCAGTGATGTTGTTTTAATTAAGTGTCCCTCACTTTGTCACATGCTGTCTCATATCGTTTCTCTCCGAACAGAATCAGTTGCTTTCCACTGTCAATTTAATCTGTGAAGTTAAAGGATAAGAAATCAAATATCTTCTAGTATTCCACTCTGATTCTCATATTATTATATTTACAAACTAGAATGGCACTCAGAATGTGTATAACTCCACCAAGGCCCAACAGTTCCCTTATCAAACCACATTTTCCTCTAGACATCATTTCTTTTTTTACCTATACCACATCCTTCCAGCAAATTTCATGGTAATCAGTAATCTATGTAATCCTGCCAACAAGCTGACAGACAGACCAATACGGATGTAAACATAACCTCGGCAGAGGTAATGAAAATCATTTTTGTCCCAGCAGAGAACGCATGTCTCGCTGCCAAATGAAGCCCTGCTCCAAAGACAGATAATGGAAAAGTTTCCCAGCTGTCCAGCCATTATTGAGGTCAATGTGGAGCCAGTGATCTCCAGTGCTGCACCATCTCCTCCAGAAATGAGAGGAGGGGTTTTCACAGGTGATGAACAGATAGCGACGTACCTGGAAAGCTTCTCTGTGCGCTGCAAAGTAGCGAGCATGCAATTTCTCTTTGTTGTTTTGTGTCTTTTTCTAATTCAATGTTTTTGGTTTGTTTCAGTTTCTCACATCAAAAGGTAATTTTCTCAAAATATTAAATGGAGAAATAAAACAAAAAAAATGCTTGTAAAGAACTAAAGTTCATTCTATTAATTTAACAGTATAATTTAAGATGCAGCTCCTTATATCCTGTACAGTTTGAATCTTTCCTAATATGTCTTGCTTCTAATATAAAAGCAGGAGGTATGTATTTCCATCTGCACTTGTTTGCTTGTCTGTTAGTTTGGAGGATTATGTAAAAAATTATATGGACAGATTACAATGAAATTTGGTAGAAGATTATTTTTAATATCTGATTCCACTTTTACACTCTTACCTGAATGTTATATTTATTCACAAAGCAGAAGATTCAATATCCCTCTGAAGGGGAAAATAGGGCAATGGTGAAGCTCACTGGGTTTGGGTGGGATTCACATGAATATAATTAGACAGCCTGCTTTTTTCCATGTCATTGAATTCTGATTAGGACGTGGTGCCAACTCTTAGATGTGTTGCAGAGTTTGGCACCTTCATTAGGATTAAAGACGTTTCTGCGTTTTCATCATCTCTTTGTTGAGTTATGGATCCTCCTCTTTTCATCATAATAAGAAGAATAATGAATGTTCCATATTGCATACAATGGTTTTCAGGATATCTTGTCATCATCATCTGTGCAGTGCTTGGCTGAGAGGAAATGGTGGTCCTAATAGATATGGGACAGCCAGATGCAGGCAGATGTTTGGAGTGGTGTCTGGGTGCGGTCAGAGACTCTGTCTGAGGACAACAGAAACAGCAGGACAGGCTTCATTGAAGTAATGGCTATAATGGCAGAGCAGCCGAGGGCTGGGATGGATGAAGCTCCAGCTCTTTTCCTTTGTACTCACCAGCTTACATCAGCCTGCAGCCATGATGCAACATGTTAAAGGAAGAGAGGCTGACAATAGCACATTGAGCGGCTCTTTGAACATGAAGTTTGTGTGACAGCAGGAAGTGACATTTGCAGCTTGTCAGGAGAAGTGGAATCAGAGTTGTGGGCTCATAATACTGTGAACATTTGATCACTCACTTCAAGTTCAATCTGAGCTCTGTGGAGGAGGACGAGGAGGAGGGACACTATAGAAATGTGGAGGAGATCAAATGTTTTCAGTAGATTTGTCAGTCATTTACATGAAAGAAAAACTTAGCTCCTGAAGTCAGATCAGTTCTGTCAGGTGTTAGTTAATAGAACAGGTTTATAATGCGTGTGTAGCATAGAAGAGCAGTTATCCTGTTCCACTGTTATCTCCAATGCTCATCTTTTTTTCTACTTTCACTTCTATGTTGATACTTACACCGAGGTGATTAGCTGATACTGAATAAATAACCAAAATATTACATTGACATGACTTTGGAATATTTATAACATATATGAAAGGGTGTAATCTAGAATTATCAGTGCTCTTTGTTTTACAACTAGAAGTGACTCTGTTATATATAACAGAGTCACTTCTAGTTTCTGCAGAGACCATAAACATATCATCAGTATTTCAATACTGCAATTTATTGTTACTCATTGGCACTGATTATCAGTAATAAGCTGTGAGAGATTTTTTTTCCCATTACATATCATTTAACTGACATATCTTTAAGCAGTGGGCGGGATTTCTACAGAATTAAGTGTAGCGCACCTAGATGTATTTGAGGTGTTATTTAGATTCTGGCTTCGAAATGTGGGATATATACTATAGACATTTCAATTCAATTCAACTTTACTTGTATATAGCAACAAATCATAATATACATTATCTCAAGGCACTTTACATAGAAAGTAAAGAGCTTAAAATGTATATAGAAACCCAACAGTTCCCACAATGAGAGATAAAAACTCCCCCATTAACTGGAAGAAACCTTGAACAGAACCAGAGTTGATGTAGGCGCCATCTGCCTCGACTGGTTGTGGTGAGCAGGGAACATTAGGGAGAAGAGGGGAGGGGGGTGGCAAACAGGGGAGACAAGAGAAAGAGAGATTGTGTGGAGGGGGAGAGAGAGACCAGGAACCGCATCAGGTTTCAGCTCTGACAAGTTCTAATGAAAATATTAAGAGTGTAAAGATGTTACTAATGATGGCAGCAAAAATTAAATAATAATAATATTGTTGCTATTCTGATGCTCTGGAGTCAGCGATACCTAGAGAGGGAGGGAGAGAGAGAGAGAGAGAGAGATAGAGAGAGAGGAGAGAGAGACATTGGGGATATATGGGACATAAGATCCCGAGTCCTTAACTCTGGAGCCAACGTGAATTAATAATATTAGTTTATTTAACAGGGGCCATGCACCACACAACCAATAAGGCAGAGTTTAACCAACAGTACAACACAAGTAAAACATCCTACAAAATATACATGGCATAGTCTCCATTATAGAAAAATCTTCCAAAGGTCAATGATCACATTAACAATTATTAGTCTTGATATGGGTGGAAATAAGGACTTATGTTATGTAAAGTATGAATGGATGTGGAAATGGGGCAGTTTGAAAGACGCACTTGTTACCTCCATGTTTCTGGGGTGCTCCTTCCTGAAGGCTCACCACACGTGACCCAGCACCAGGCAGCACAGTCGACTCTTGGCACAGACGCATACAGTACAGGCAACGAGCGATGATGTCATTCCTCTTTTTGGGGATCTCATCTCACTCCTGCAGGCGTGACCAGTGTGATTCATCGCTCATCTGATTGTAAGTCAAAGGAAGGTGAGAGCAAGGAGAGGGACACTGACCACAATCCCTCGGTGGCCTTGTATGTGCCGGAGAGGCTTTTGCTCCCTATTCACAGGGAAAAGTGAGAAATGAGCCGTCTGACAAAGGCTTTGTCTCTTGAGCTCCGAGCTGTTGACCTTACAGATGGAGACGAGTAGCGGACCTTTATGTTGCTCACAGAAAACAGACGTGTCACAGGAGTCGCAGACGGAGCTGGGAAACAAGCTCGTCGGGTCTCGACATCATACGAATCTATTGACTGAGAGTGTAACAGCTCTAAAAAAGGACAGGACGGAGATTAGTGCAGAGCTTCAAATGGGAGACGGATAATCGTGTCTCCAGTTTGCTTTGGCAGGATCCTCTCCTTACTGAGCCAGAGATATCAAACAGGTCAATGACCAGCAGAGACAGATATCACCCACAACCTCGGCCAACTTCATCAGTCACCCCCTGACTGTTGGCACAGCTCCTACCTGACTCGACTTCTAAGGATTCACATTGTTCCCACTGTAATTTGACTCGATTACGACTCAATAAGAGCTGCTGCCCAGTTCACTTCATGATGACAAAAATACAAAGCGAATCCAAACTCCATGTTCTGACAACAAGTCAGTATATTATATGGTTGTGTAGCTGGAGGCGATTTACTGGACTCATGGAAGAAAGATGATTGTATCTCGTATCGAAATGTGACTGTGCTCACACCTGCTGTCCTGAGGCGTAGTTTTTGAAAATGTACTTTTATTTAAATCTTAACTCTCAGTGGTGAATAAAGAAACTTTAAAACAGACTGTGAGTTAAAGGGATAGTTCACCGAAAAATGAAAATTCACTCATCTTCTCAGCACTATGCCATTGGAGGGTCGGGTGAAGTTTTTGAGTCCGCAAAACCCTTTTGAAGTCTCAGGGGTAAACAGCGTTGCAGCCAAATCCAATACAATTGAAGGAATGGTGACCACGTCTTCAAAAGTACAAATACAACAGAAAAAAAACACAACATGCCTCAATACTGATATTGTGGAGTGTCAGGGAGCCCCTGTTACGGCTCCAGGATGTTAGCTTGCTACGTCTAGGGGGGGAGTAGGGGAACCATAACACATGTTACTGTTAGGCTGACTCGGAGAACAACAAAAACAGGGCACAACAGCAAACTGGATCAGTAAGTGTGTTTTATTTAGCCAGCGATCCGCCAAGGGGAATAGGGAACTATAAGCGGAGCCAAAGCAAAGAAAACAAGATAACGTGACAACTAACTAGTGCACACATACAACCTAGCTAATACATACAGAGGGTGGCCCCGCTCCTAACCTGATGTGATAACAGAGTATGGTCTACGTGATGGCAGTGTAAACCCAAGGGTGTCTTACCTATTCACCTAAACCCCGGTGGCATCTCACAAACAAAAAGCAACAGCTCCACACAGCCCACACACAGGCAGACAATGGCCTCTCTCCATGGAGACAAAACAGGTGCAAGTTATCAAGGCCTGACGACACTAATTGGCCAACAGACAGCTCCCAGATTGGACAGGGGGTTGGACGATGGTGGAGGAACAGCCAATGGTGTGAGACCTGCAGAGAATGAGAGGGGAGACACAGGAAAACAACCACACACGTAACACCCCCACCCATAAGAGCAAACATCACACACGAGAAAGGGCATCCGCACACATATTCTCGGAGCCCTTCTTGTGACGAATCACCAGGTTGTACCCCTGCACAATCAGCGCCCACCGCATGAGGCGCTGGTTCTGATTATACATCCGGTGGAGAAAAACCAGCGGATTGTGATCCGTGTAGACCACAATTGGCCTAGAACTCGATCCCAAATAAACTTCAAAAAACTGGAGTGCCATCAGCAAAGCCAGAGCTTCCTGCTCAATAGTAGAGTACCGTGTCTGGCACTCATTGAACTTCCGTGAGAAGTAGCAGACCGGATGGTCCAGCCCGTTGGAATCCTCCTGGATAAGAACGGCACCGGCACCTACATTGCATGCGTCTACCTCCATCTTGAATGGCTTCTCAAAGTCAGGAGCCACCAGAACAGGGGTACTACATAGCAGAGTCTTAACAGAAACAAAAGCGTGTTGGCAATCTGGAGACCACGCAAACGGGACCAAGGGGCTCAGCAGACTAGTCAGAGGGGCGACAACAGAGGAAAAATTCCTACAGAACCCACGATAATACCCAGCCATACCCAAGAAGCGGCGCAGCTCACGCCGGGTGATGGGCACTGGGAAGGCAGTGATAGCAGTCACCTTAGCCTCCACGGGGCGCACCTCACCACCCCCAACCTGTTTACCAAGGTAAGTAACGGTAGCCCTACCAAACTCACATTTTGCCAAATTCAGCGTCAAGGAAGCCCTCGCCAAACGCTGGAACACTGTTGTCAAGGTATCTACATGAGCAGCCCAATCAGACGAATACACAACTACATCATCGAGGTAAGCAGCACAGTGTGGGACGTCAGCTAAAACAATATTCACTAAGCGCTGGAAAGTGGCAGGTGCATTCCGCATCCCAAACGCCATCACTGAGTACTGCTGAAACTTGTCTGGAGTGACAAATGCGGAGATCTCCGAAGCACGAGCAGTAAGTGGGACTTGCCAATATCCCTTTAACAGATCCAGCTTTGTCACATACCGGGCAGACCCAATGGTGTCCACACAATCATCAATACGCGGCAACGGGTACGAGTCAGGAACCGTGACTGCGTTCACCTTCCTATAATCCGTACAGAAACGGAACGTGCCATCAGGCTTGGGTACCAAGAGGCATGGTGAACTCCAAGGACTAGAGCTCGAAGACGCCAGACTATTCTCTACTAAATAAGACACCTCCTGCGACATGATCAACCTTTTCGTAGCGTTAATGCGGTATGGATGCTGCTTGATAGGTGCTGCACCTCCCACATCTATATCATGCTTCAAAACGTTGGTCAGGGAAGGAACATCACCGAACAGACAAGGGAACCCACGTATTAGGGCTACCATGTCAGCCCTACGTTCCTCATCCAGATAGGCCAGATGCGAGTCCAGAGATGACAGCATCCGAGAGTTCAACAACCGAGGGGTCTGTTGAGGAGCACTCCGCAACTCCAATCCATCCTCGTCACCCTCAGGAACCTGGTAGGAGCCTGGAACCAATACAGCTGGAACGGCAGACTTGACTGTGGGACCCGTAGACCCTTCTACGGAGTCCTCAGGAGGAGTAACTTTTGCATGATACAACTTAAGCATGTTAACATGGCAAACTCTTGTCTTGCGCCTCCGATCTGGGGTCTGTATAACATAATCTGTGTCACTCAACTTCCGTCCCACACAATAAGGACCGGAGAAACGGGCAGAGAGGGAGGATCCGGGAATGGGAAGCAGAACTAGAACCTGGTCACCCGTCTGCAGTGAACGTGGGACAGCCTTCTCATCAAAGTGACGCTTCATCCGCTTCTGTGAGGCGGACAGAGCTTCCCTAGCGAGGGCACAGGCACTGTGCAACCGTTCACGGAACCGGCTCACATAAGTTAACACATTTTGAGAAGAAGCACTACCCGAGATAAGCTGGTCTTTCAGAACTCTGAGAGGGCCGCGTACCGTATGTCCAAAAACAAGGTCAGCCGGACTAAACCCTAAGGACTCCTGAACGATCTCACGAACCGCAAACAAGGCAAAAGGAACACCCTCATCCCAGTCTCTCCCGGTCTCGAGACAGTACTTTCGCAGTATGGATTTAAGCGTTTGGTGCCAACGTTCGAGAGCACCCTGAGACTCAGGGTGGTAGGCACTGGAAACTCTGTGTGTAATAGACAAAGATGTCAGCACCTGCTCAAAAAGGTTAGAAAGGAAATTACTTCCTTGATCAGTTTGCACCACTTTCGGGAGCCCAAACGTCGAGAAAAACTTAACCAAAGCCTTGACCACTGCCTGAGCAGTGATTTTCCGAAGGGGAATAGCCTCAGGATACCGTGTAGCAACACACATAATCGTCAATAAAAACTGGTTACCAGTCTTAGACTTAGGCAATGGGCCAACACAATCAACTAACACGTGCTCAAAAGGCTCACCTAACGCGGGTATCGGACAGAGAGGAGCGGGTGGAATAACCTGGTTTGGTTTTCCTGTGACCTGACAGGTATGACAAGTACGACAGAATGCAGCTACATCACGTTTCAGTCCAGGCCAAAAGAAGTGCCTTAGAATCCTGTCATAGGTTTTCGTGATACCTAAATGACCAGACCATACGTGACTATGAGCAAGTGATAGAATATCCTGTCGATATGCAACAGGCACTACAATCTGATAGATCACACTCCAGTCACGTTCTGAATCAAGAGATGAAGTCCACTTACGCATGAGAAGAGCATTATCTAGGAAGTAACCCACCTTACCGTCGATATCCCCACCCGGAGTAACAGCCTTCCCATAACACTGCTCCAGTGTAGAATCTATCTTTTGCATAGCAACCAGCTTATCACGAGTTATCGGTAGAGGCAATGGGTCGAGACTAAGGCCAGCACTCTCAACGGCACTGTTCTTATCAGGCTGTGGAGGGGGCACAGAGGTAGAACCAGTAACCTCATTTACGTCCCCCACTGGGACAAGAAAGGAGTCAGACAGGTCAACCACATTACTCAATGGTCGGGACTGCGCCCGTGTAACAGCCCCCACCGGAAAAATCCCAGGGAATCTCTCGGCTAACTCATCCTCAGCGTTAGCTTCGGGACAGTCCAATACCTCCAACATAGGCAGCACTCTGCCTCCAGCAATATCATTGCCCATGATAAACTGAACGCCTTTTACCGGCAGGTTATGACATACCCCGACTTTGAAAATTCCACTGACTAAATCACATTTTAAATGTATCAGGTGCAAGGGGACTGGCACAAATCCCATCTCTATGCCCTGAACCAAAACACTGGAACCACAGAATGAATCACCTGACAATGGCACTGCATCAGAGAGGATAAACGACTGGGCCGCCCCAGTGTCACGGAGAATCTGAACCTTTTGCTGTTCCTTTGGATCACCGGTCAGTGACACAAGACCACTCAAAATGAATGGTTTGTAGCTGGGGTCAGGAAGGTCAGAAATGCACACATTCGGCATAACTGCCACAGAGCGAGAAACTGTACTTATCAACCCAACCCCCTTTTGTTGTTGAACGGGCGGTGGATGATTTCTCATACGAAGCTGACAGTCAGCAATTAAATGGCCAAATTCATGACAATAATAACACTCCCGTTCCTCCCTAGAACGTAAAGGTAGCGAAACTGACCTGCGAAACTGAGTGGTTGGAGAGGTAGAGAACGAATGAGCGGGCTTGTGGGTGAGTACAAACTCGTCCGCTAATACAGCTGCCTGGGACATTGACACCACTTTTTGCTCATTCAAGTATGTTACTATACGTTCTGATACACTATTCTTGAATTCCTCCAGCAGGACTAATTCTCGAAGAGAGGAAAAATCTGTAGTTTTAGTGGCGGTGCACCACCGATCAAACAAGGTGGCCTTCTCTCGAGCAAACTCCATGAAAGTACGATCAGGAGACTTTTTGCAACTCCTAAATTTTTGTCTATATGCCTCAGGTACTAACTCATACGCACGAAGAACAGTGGTTTTAACAATTTCGTAATCTAGACTGTCCGCCAACGAAATGGACGCCAACACCTCCTGAGCTTTACCAGTTAGTTTACACTGAAGCAAGAGGGGCCACACCTCTTTAGGCCACTGCATAGAAACTGCGATGCGTTCAAACACACCAAAATAAGAATCGATTTCCGATTCCCGGAACTGCGGAACCAACGCCATTTGTTTAGTCACATCCAATGTGCAAAATGAGCTAGCTAGTGGAGAAGAGAGGGTGGTTTGGGGTGAACGTGCTGCACTTGCAGCCTCCAATTCCAACCTCCGTAGTTTCACCTCCTTCTCTGCCTCAATCCGTCGGATCTCCAGATGGTGCTCACGCTCAGCTTGCCTCTCTCCACGCTCAGCCTCCATTTGCAAGCGGGCCAACCTTACTTTCAGACGGGCGTCCTGAGACGACATTAATAAAGTAGGTGACAACGGATTAAAGCGTGGTAAGGTAGCGGGTGGCTTAGCCTCTGCCCCAGCCTGCATGTCCTCCCTATCATCACTACAAGGAGAAGCCGCATTCACACCAAGCACCTCCTTGCCCACCAGCATATCCACGACACACTCCTTAAGTCTCGCTTTGAGCAGGGTCCCCTGAACTGGAAACTCAAAATGAGCCGCTATGGCATATAAATCAGCCTTCCGGCATCTGTCAATTCGATCCATAGACGGATCAGCCAAAAAGACACCCAACTCAAAAGCCTCCATAACGAGCCCTACAAAAAAAACTACTGCCTATCTTATACACACAAACCAGCTACACTATGTGCACACCTGCATCGAACACCTCTAAGCCAGCCCGACGTGGAGTCCTACAATGAGGATCCCGGATGAGCCCCCAAATATGTTACGGCTCCAGGATGTTAGCTTGCTACGTCTAGGGGGGGAGTAGGGGAACCATAACACATGTTACTGTTAGGCTGACTCGGAGAACAACAAAAACAGGGCACAACAGCAAACTGGATCAGTAAGTGTGTTTTATTTAGCCAGCGATCCGCCAAGGGGAATAGGGAACTATAAGCGGAGCCAAAGCAAAGAAAACAAGATAACGTGACAACTAACTAGTGCACACATACAACCTAGCTAATACATACAGAGGGTGGCCCCGCTCCTAACCTGATGTGATAACAGAGTATGGTCTACGTGATGGCAGTGTAAACCCAAGGGTGTCTTACCTATTCACCTAAACCCCGGTGGCATCTCACAAACAAAAAGCAACAGCTCCACACAGCCCACACACAGGCAGACAATGGCCTCTCTCCATGGAGACAAAACAGGTGCAAGTTATCAAGGCCTGACGACACTAATTGGCCAACAGACAGCTCCCAGATTGGACAGGGGGTTGGACGATGGTGGAGGAACAGCCAATGGTGTGAGACCTGCAGAGAATGAGAGGGGAGACACAGGAAAACAACCACACACGTAACAGCCCCGACATTCAAAATCGACTCTAAACAGCGTCATTTACACCAAGTTTTCAGCTTAAATGTCCTCCGATATCCTCCTCGGAGCCACGTTCCCACGCACAACCCGGAAGCACCGCACACACTTCACACAAGCTCTCGCCCAAGGCTGCACACTAGGTCCGTGTTAGCATCACTACATATGCTAGCTATTTCCCAGTAGCAGAGATTTAGGTTAAACACGGTGATAATGAACTCGTTTTAAAACGAATTTGAATGCCGGGGTTTACAGACACTGGATGACACCACATGAACAGTATGGAGGCATGTTGTGGGTTTTTTCTGTAGTTTTTTCTACGTTTGAAGAGGTGGTCACCAGTTACTACAATTGTTTTGGATTTGGCTGCGACGCTGTTTACCCCTGAAACTCCAAAAGTTTTTCGTGGACTCAAACTCTTCACCCACACCTCCATCGGCATAGTGGTGAGTAGATGAGTGAATTTCTATTTTTCGGTGAACTATCCCTTTAAGGAGTTGACTTATGGACGTTGTGTGAGTAACTTTACCAAATCAAGATGTGATCAATATGTTGAATTATGAGACAAAGCTTCAAGAACAGTTTGTAATTCTGCTTCCCTTAACATGTGCCTTTACTCCTGCACTTTGGTGTGTTTGCCACCCTGCAGGCCGCCCCACCGATCAGGTAGATTATCTCTCGGTGTTGTCAGCAGGACAGTAGAAGGCCAAACCCAGAGGCGGCTGTGATATATTACTATGGTGGCCTCTGCACTGTTTATCAGACTTCATCCTTTTTACTGCCTGCATCTATCAGGCTCACTGTAGTTAAATACTGCAGATAAAAGCATATAGTGCAGGACCCACATAAAAACCACCACTCAGCTGATTTATGAGCTTGTCCTCCACCAAAGATCTGTGATTCTCAGGGCCACAGTGCAATGACGACTGCACCGCAACATGTCATGTGTCCCGTGTTGTGTAGCAGCCACTGACGGCTCTATCCACTGAGCCTCCCGGTGATAATCGTCACCTCCGTAAAGGCTCATGTTGGTGAAACATGGAGCTACTTGGAAGGTGGTGTTCTTTGTGGTGGCTGGCTGATGTCCCGCTGACGACACATGGTATCACACATTACTGTGCCGCAGGTGATTGTGGTGCTGCCACCTCTTGTTCACTCTTCTTGACTTCAGGGATTTCTGGAAGGAGCAGGAATCGGGGATGCACCTCCTCCTCCGTGTCCTGCCCGTGGTTAATGTGAAGCTGACACCACAGCGGTTGTTTAAAATGTGCTGTCTGCAGCTCTCCTCTCTGTTTGATTGACATTCAGAGATAGCAGGGGCTGATGGAAAAGGGCCTGTTTGCTCACTGTGATGGGGGAGAAGGGGGGAAGATAGACAGCGTGATAGAGAGAGAATGGGAGAGCGGATCATCCTGAACTATGATAACCTTAAGTTCTCTTCTGATGACACACGCTCCCGTCTCTGTCTGGGCTGATTATGGTGACAGCAGCCTTGCTCATCTGAATCCAGCCCCTGCACCACATTCCTCTGATGAAGACACTGGGAAGGAGAAACAGTCTTTGTTGTTTGCTTTGGGAGCAGCGCCTCGGTGTATGTCTGCCGTCACTGTGCCTCGCTGCAACAGACGGGTTCCTTCATCTCATCAGAAGGAAATTTTTCCTTTTGATAATATCAAATGGAGGTTTTTATTTGATATTTTTTTTAAACAAATCAACTTAAACAAATAGAATTCCTTTTTTTCTTTTCCAGACCTGAATCATATATTACAAGTATAGAAAAGGAAAAAATATATTGCTAGAAGCACAAAATAATTCAATGCAACTCTCCCTGCATTAACATGGATTAGAAAACTGGACTTAAAGTATACACTTGCTCCATATCGTTTATCTGTCATGCAGGCTATGTCCATTTGTTGGTCTGTCTTTCTGTTTGTTTGTTCATTTATTTGTTTGTAAGCAAGATTACAAAATTACAATTGAACGAATTTCCACGGATTTGATTTGTTTTTACCTCCTTTAACATTGTGAGATTTATCAACATTTTCCCAGGGAATAATTCATGGATCTGAATAAATAAAACCAGGCACATATAGGGAACTGATATCTATGAGAGAGTGACATTTGGTGCAGCTTGATAGAGGTAATGTAAGGAGACTTTTGGGCCTTGGCAGATGTATACACAGTGCCATTCATACATTAACAATATTTCGTATATTTCTGAGGTGAAACAGATATTCTCCCAAAACCTGTGTTTTAACCTCTGGGTTTGACCCAACACTTTATTTATGGGGGTGTAAGAGGAAGTGTGACGTCTGACTGGAGGTAACTTTACCAGGCTGTTGATATGGTATCTGACTGAAGTGATCTTTGGACTCTCTGAGAGTTTTATGGCACTATGTTAAACTATGATGACCAACCAGCACTGCATCTTTACTGTTCACTTATCTGATTTGATGCATTTCTACCCTATGAATCATTATGTGTTGATTATCTATTGTGATCAGTGATCTTTTATAGATGCCGAGGTACATGCCGTTCTTGTCTGGAGCTGCATATTTAATGCCAAGACCTCAGTTAATGAGTGGCTCCAGCTCTGTGTTTGAATACTGAATGAAAGCATAGAAATGCATTACTTGGACATCAGTTTTGTGAAAACATCTCACTGTGTGGTTGAGCGTGTGTTCCTCTGTCACGGCTCAGTGGAGCCTGTTGACTCCATCTCAAGCCTGGAATGTCCCCTCTGTGTTAATGTGTCTTTTTGTTCTGTATATTTGCGTGTGTGAGAGAGAACGGGTGTTTTTTAATTGCATTTTATTAGACTGTTAATTATCCAGGTTTCTCTTTGTAAAAAGAAATCCTGGCGGAAAAAAATAATATGGCCATACAGTATGTTACACAAAGCAGTATTCACAGAGGGAAAGGACATCAGAAAAGACGGAAAAACAATAAAAGGCATTGTAAGACTTAAATGGGGCAGTCACATATGTAATGCATGCACTAATGTGTGCGTGCATATGACTGTTTGTGCATGCGTGCATGTCTCCGTCTCGAGAGATTCCCCCACAGCCTCTGGCATTCTACATTGCATCATGTTGTGTTATTTCATCTCGTACATGAGATCATGAAGAAAACTCAGTGAGTGAGACTATTGTTCGTGCCCCTTTATGTTTAGGGGAACATGATTCGTACACGCATCTTCCCTTTAGTCTTATTTCTCTGCTCATTGAGGAAACTTAACACACTGTACATGTGTTGGACTGCAGCACACCAGCGAGCCGACATATGATTGGAATCTGCCAGCCTGACCACAACCGCTGCTGCCGTCACCACCGCTGCCACAGTCCTTCTAAGAAATAGATCACCTCCAAATATTGTGTTATGCAACCTTTAAACAACTGCAGATTTTTCTTCCCGTTGCTGCTTTCATGAAGAGACGCCGGACCACAAGCGTGCCTGGAGGCCAGATGCAGATGACGGTCTGTCAGTTTGCGGGCCCATGGTCGGGCCGTCACGATGACATTAACACTCCAAGAATGTCTGTAGCGCTCGCTCTCGACCATCTTTCCACCCTCAGCTCGAGCGATGTAGGCTAATTCTCCCCCTGCAGAATGTGGATTGTAATGGGGGGGATTGCTTGTAGCGTATGTTTGTTAAACCGCAGTGCTCGCATTTTAGGTAAGCCCTCCCAACCCCCCCGTTTATTTTTGTAGTGCTTGAAAGTGGTATGAAATGTTTGTATAGACAAGATCCAAGATGATCCTTTAGTTTGACTACATTTTGACTGGATTGCTTGTGTCACCAGTCGATTTGGGTTTGGGCTCCTAACATCCACTCTGACAGTTTTGACCCTTCGAACGATGTCGTGCAGCATTAGGGTGAGTAAGGGAGGACGGATGAAAAAAGGATTTTTCACGCATCACAGAACTCCCTGTGGATCAGCTGACGACATGCACGAAAGCCTTATATACTTTGAGGGGGTCAGGCTGGTTTTTCATTGGCTCGGGTTGCACCACCTGATAACAGCCTCTCAGCCTCCTCCTCCTCCTCTCTGCCGCTGACCTTTTTTTTGGAGATAGCAGCAGCCCTGATATGATGAGGGTTTCATGAAAGAAATATTTAGACAGATCACAAGCTTGAGCCTGTGCTTTGACACTAGCGATGCTGGTGCTGACAGCAGCTCCTGCAGTGACTGATTAGACTGTGAAAGGCTTCTCTGATGCAACTTGGAAGGAACCCAGCTAATGCCAGTGCACAATAAGGCTACGGAGATAAAGCCTCCCAAATAACCGCTTAAGTGTTTACACTGTGTCACTTACATCTGCAGTGTGGGTTGACATTCAGTTTGTTATTACCCAGTGCTTTGTTGAACAGCCAGATGAAGCCGGGCCTGAAGCTTGAGGTTAGCATGGGTGAAAGAACCAGGCCCGGCCTATCCCTCGTATTTCATGTGCAGCTTGCTGAACATAAATCTCGGGCCCTGAGTTCCATTTTGATAAAATATCTGAAGCAGGAAAGTGGAGTAGCTGTCGCCTGTGAAGGCAGCTTCCTGTGTGGAGGCTCTGGCTCGGTGGGGCTTGTATAAATTAAACATGGAGCAGGGCCATTATAAATGACATGGTCAGGTCGGCCGAATAGGAATGTTGGAAAAACAATGCGACCAACAGAATCTATCATCTCTGCCAGCTCAGTGAAAGTTTGTCCAGTAAGGCCAAGTCAGCAGCTCTGAGAGTACGGCTCCAGTGAACACGCAAGTACTGAGATAAACACAGCCGCATTGAAACGAGTTAGGAGAGGAGTGCAGTGATGCTGGTTGTGGTGTCGCTGTTGGTATGTTGTGAATGATAATCTGTCTATTACCCTTCTATTACCTTTTACTATACATTATTGTTTCCACTTCCTTAAGGTTCAATATATGTTTTTTATATTTACCCCTGCCGAGAAGGTTATGTTTTCATCTACATTTATGTATTTGTTATTTGTATTATGATCTTCCTGAGTGCAATTTGGTGCATATCTAAATAAAAAGGGCTAGTGAATTTAAATCTGGTTTCATCATGTGATAATTTGGCCTATTATATGTCAGCAAATGGGGAACGAAGACAAAAATCATGTTTAATCACATATGACCAGCGAGCCACAAATCAAATACAACTATAACTCTGGATGTATTATATTTGTTAAAGAAGATAAAGATAAGTAATCATTAATTATCTTTTGAGTTTGTTTTTTTTGCTTAAAGCATTTAATCAATGATCAAAATTGTGGATTACTTTTGCCTTGATAACAAATTTTAATAAATTTCCTTTTGACTGAACAGGATTTATTTTGTTTAAGTTCAATTCAGCTCATGTTTGTTATACGGCATCTGTTCACATGGCAGTGAGACACACTTCCATGTGCCTTAATAAATGAATTGTACTTCATTATTTTACAGATTTTCAAACAAGGCCCCTCTGGTTTTTCCTGACATCCAGACTTGCAGCCAAAAGAGTCTGCTGACATTATTATTTTTTATGTAAAGTGGTTTATTTTGACACAGATATAAATATGTAGGTAACTTTATAAAGAACTATACTTCATTAGAGATTTTACTATTGAAAGCCAATATTTATCTCCATCTATCAGTTTCTGTTTGTCACTTGTGTTAGTGTCACCGCAGCCGTAATCGCCCTGTGGGACTGTTTCCTGTCACGGCTGTGTCACGTTCGCCATGCCTCTCCGCTGATGACGGTGGCAACACTGGGCGCCAAGACTGTGGCAGCTCCATACAAGTCTTTCACTGGATAGAACTTGGACTCCGTGTTTGTTTCATATGTCTGAGAGCTGTTATCTGGACCAGGAAGAGACACGTTGATTAAGTGGCCTCTTGAACAACAGTGGAGGTTGACCAAAACACATCTGTCTCTCTTGTCATGAAAATAAACCAAACAAGTATGTCATCAACACACAGTCTGGAGAGATCCTCACTGAACCTGGCTGATCGGTAAACACTGCTGATTTAGTTTAATTGCCAACTTACAATAAGGGAAAAACAATAATTAATTATATACCACATCGCTCATAGACTGTATATAAGGCACAGCCACAATTTATCGAAAAAAAATAGCACTTGAACAAACATCAGTGGGATAAGAATTACCTTTTGACTCAACTGTATTTAACGTCTACTTTCCCTTTTTAGTTTTGTCCATGTCCCATCCACTATCATGGAGGAAGTAGTGCTTATGACCTTTACTGCAGCCAGCCACCAGGTGGTGATCTTTCTGACATTACATAAACATGTTGGGCCAGTAACCTTGAGCGCAACAGTGCGAGGACCTACGTTTTAATTATTTTCTGACAAATTAAATTCCTTTGTTGGAGCCTTACCATACTCGAAAACTTACAAAATTGAATTGCAGATGGGTCAGGTCTGTTGGAAATTTACACATTTTGATGTGTTTGGAAACGTGTGACCAAAAATAGCTCCATAGTGCCCCCTACAAATTTCCAATGAGGGTCTTCCTATTCATTTGCCCAGATGCACAAAAAATCCTTTACCCCCCCTTGGCCACAACACAGGGAAGCCGCCATTGTGGATTAAACATGCAAATTAGCTGTAACTTCCGTGTTTTGCCTCCAATCACTGTCAAACTTCATGTTTGTGATGAGGAACCCACCCAGAAAAGTTCTATACGCAAATATACTTTGATAGTCACAGCGCCCCCTAGCTGTGAAGGAAGTATCATGTTTTATACTTTGATACACCTCAAAATTGGTCACGGAAACCTTGAGATGCTGGTGACGCCTTGTTGTGACACTTAAGCCTTTAGATCGAACCGCAAGGGCGTACATTTCGATGAAACTCAAGCAAACAGGAAGTGGTTATAAAATCACCGCACATGCTCCAATATGCCTCAAAATGGACATGTATACTGAGAGTCACTGTGAACACAAGGACAATATTTGTAAGCCGAGGCAGAATGGCTCAACAGCGCCACCTACTCGAAACTGCAAGTAGTCTCTCTGGTTCAAATTTCATTGGAATAACCTCAATATTTCACAGCCGACTCAAGAGCTCAGCCGAACCGTGAGACATGATCAGCGAGTATTCTCCGACGCCCCCCAGTGGACACAGGGGCGCGCTCTGACATCCTTCCCGCCAAATCCGGAGCAAACGCCTCTTTGGCGCGGCCGCGTCGTTTCCCTGTGGCCGCAAGAGTCAGGACAGCATCGTACTTGCTTGATTTTTTAGCTTAAATTTACGTTTACCACACATCTATATAGAAGTGTATTGTATTTGTTTTGCAGTTGAAATCTTCAACATAAATATATATATATAAAATCGAATTTCAGCTGTGGCAAGTGATGCCCTGGCGGTGCCCCTGGATCCAGGTGGTTTAATATCGGACCATCTCAATAAAATATTTTCAAAATACTAGTGATAGAACAAAGTCTCACGTTGGTCAGGTGAACACATTTATGTCTTATATCGCACATACTATTCGAACACGGGTTCTCCTTTGCTGTAACATTGTGTTCTATCTGCGTTCCACTGTGGGTGTCCTGCAGTGTTAGTGCGGCTGTATCTGCCACATTCTTCCTTGTCAGATGCACTTTCATCTAGTGTAGTCTAAAAGGTAAACAGGACCCAGGGGGTCTGCGAGCTCCAGTCTGCATTCGCTGCTCAGTGTCAGAGTCAAGTGTTGGCTAATGGAGCCTGACAAAATCCCTGTAGCCTAAAACACCTGCCTCTTGAGGCCTTGTGCGTGGACGTCAACTCACTATAGTAAAACCCACCATCCCCTGAAGCTAGTCTCAATACTGTGCTGTCACACTTGATTTATACACTAAGTAGAGGGGAATAAATGCTCCAATTAATCTTAATTAAGCCTCGGTAATCCTGACAGAACTTTATGAGCTGTGACTGGTGTGACATTGTAAGAATACTGCCACAATTCAAATTTTACGTTTACAATTGTGGGGCAGTATTTTAAATTTTTTTTAGTTCATATGTGGCATTCTGTCATAATCTGATTTCCTGTTGTGTACAGGGCTGTACTTTGTCATGCATGGCTTGCAAACACAGCAATTCCTTCATCTTATTAAACTCACAGGCCTTTAAGAAAAACTGGAAAATTGTTTGCTTGTAATCCGCTCTGTGTCATTTCTTCGGGACAGACTGAATCTTTGGTGAAATGTTACTTTCTCTGGTTGTAGAAGCTCCACAACAACAAGGCTCATTCACAAATTCACCTTCTGAATAGGATTTCATCTCCTTAGCTATTAGCTCTCACCACAAACTTGCCTGAGTAGCATTGCCTCTATCTGAATTCAATCTTTGAAAGATGCTTCCTGGGCACATAAACTCCACCGTGGAGCATTCATTTCATCCAAGAGCTTTTGACCTCGCAACTCATCCAGTTGAGCTGCAGGTTTCCAGCTGTAATGATGCTAAAGATCATTCTGCAAACTAGCTACGCTGTCTTCAAATTCAAGGGTTAGGGTTTTCAGCTTTGTCATGCATTGTTTGTTGTGCAACGTACAGGGGGATGTGGGGAGCTGTTGGATGAGTTTCTGACTTGTCAGTCTTGCAGTCTTCAGGGTCTTGTATAGTTGAATCATTGTCATGAGTCAATTTCCCAATCTTAGCACGTTTTCCCTCACTGCGTCTGCGCAAAATGTCAAAACGGTTCTGGAAGCAATTACACAGCAAGAAAGAAAAAACGGGAGAAAAACAGTTCTTACAGTTCAGTAATCAGAGTGTATGTAGTGATCAATTTGCAAACCAGTAGCCTCAAGCATAGTTTTATTTCTTTGTTAGCAAACAAAGATAATTTACTATATATACTATTATATAATTTATAATTTACTTGTAGAGTGTGAGGTAGAATTTAACATCAACATTTTGCACAGTTTATGCGTGCAGCCTTAATTCATCAAAAAATAAAATGTGTCCAACTTAATTGGAAAGTGCAACACTCTGCATCTACTTTTCTTGTATTGTCGCCGTGATGCTTGTCAGCTACAAACATTGTGGTCATGAGAAGTTTTTGTACTTGTGAGGTGCTTTTTTGCATTTAATCTGTCTTGTGAGCCACGTTGGCTCGGGTAAGGCTCCCCGCCCCTGATTTAAAAGATTACCTCTCAGAGATAATGGGGGAAATCAAACAGGATGGAGCATGAGTAGACTTTGTAAATTGTAGCGTTTACTAAAGCAACCAACATCACTGTAGTGTAGTGCCACACTAAGTGTTTACTGTATAAACATGGTTGTCATCACTGTGTATTGTATGTACTTTATGTTGTGGTATTAGCTCCGCAAGATATCCTCAGCATCCGGCTCTTGGTTTCACTGCTGCAGATACATGTTGTACCATCTCGTATTTGTACCTGTAGATTTTACTATTGCCTGTAAGATTGTCTTTAGTTTAAATTGTCTTATTCTTTTACAGGCTGCTTAAACTGTGCATACATTCTCTTTTACAGCAGTGGTCTGGAGGGTTCATAGAGCAACTTTAAAAAATGCATAATAAACAATGCAGAACAGAGTGCAGGCTCTGATACGTGGATAAGCACAGGGAGACACAGTCATAAAGTCATAGCATATAATAGGTTGGGATTTCTAGGTTGTTTTGCAGAATATTCAATGAGATCATTTTTCTCACACTAAAAGAAATATTTCCCAAATCACCTCTGGGACCTGGAGCGACTTAAGTATGGACCAGTGTTCCAAGTCTTCGAAGAATTATTTTATTATCAAAATTAGATTAACTGTGCATTGAGATAAACGTTCACAGCTGATGCATTACAGGATACAACAAATTTTAAATGCCTTGATGCAGCACTTTTCTATCACACACAGCCAGATTAGGGGTTCAGTGTTTTGACCAAGGACACTGTGGCATGCAAACAGGAGGAGCCGGGGATTGAACTACCAACCACCTAGACAGTAGACTGGTGAATATAGCGTTAAATCAAATGGCCATCATTCGCCAGAGGGTTGCAAATCAAGCATGCACCGTAAAGAGCTGGAAACAATATGATGTCATGAGCTGTAGTCAATCTTTAATTTGATTAATGGACACAGATATTGATCTCCAGCTATTTTAAGGTGATATAATAAACCTCCTTAAAGGTAGACATGTGTATTCCTTATTAAATACTTACCATGGGTCGTCCGGGGGTCGATGAGCGAAATCACATGATGTCAGTGTCTCCAGTGGAGCTGTGGGAACAGCAAGTGTTCTCCTTTGTGCAATGGAAACTCCATATCACTTCTCTGCTAGTCGCCATGGATCAGCAAAAATATCCAGCCAAGGAAAAATGAAAACACAGAGTACGTCCATCCCAGATGTGCCTGCTGCATCAGTCAAACATGATGTGCATGTGCCTTCAGCTGCACATACAAACAAATACGCACACACAGCCATGGTCACATGCTTATACATCCATTCACAGACATATGTTCCCTTAACAGACTTTATCTTTGGATTCCTGAGTGGAGGACTTATCTGGCCTTTGAGTCCAAAATCAGAGTGCACGTGTGGAGGCAGGAGCACTTTCCTCATGCACTGGAGGAATAACAAGCCCTGCTGGGTTGTTCTTGCCGAGCAGAGATTAGATCAGAGCCAGAGCCTGATGGTTTGGTCCGCCTGAGAGCTCCAACTCTTTGGCTTTTACCACTTGGACTACGTGGAGGCCCGCTCCCCAGAGAACAGTCCAGCTGAGGCCAGGCAGAGTAGAGTGCTGCAGGGAGAGTCCAAGTCCAACACACATCGGTCTGAGCACCAGGAAGTAGAGAGAGGAAATGACCTGGGCCTTTGGAAATCATTAAACCTTTAATCTTATACCACAGGGATAGAACAAACTTCAGCTGCTCCCATCGCCCCGACTGTGGAAATGTTATTCACTTTCTCAAGTAAATTTTTTAGTTTGTTTTCAGTGTTTTTTTTCTGCTGGAGACCATATCTGTTTGATTTGATTTCTGATGATAGCTCACGTAAATTATTCAGTCCATTAAAGCGTTCCGGCTTGAATATTTTAAGTCCAACATATCATGGAAAAGCCAAATAAACACAATCTTGTCACAAACATCCTTCCAGCAAAGGAATCCTTATAATTTGGACCAATCAAATATTGATCTAATATCAATTTTGGAAACATAATGTACATGACAAAAAATGTATTTGTTTATGTGATGCTTTCCTTTTCTTGATCTGTATTTACTTCCTTTGCTTGTGTTGTTCTGAATGAAATCAGTGTCATAGGTATCCTCTTAAATGTGGCTGTACGATACCCCCCCCCCCCCCCCCCCCCCCCCCCAAAGAACACCAAACTGCTGGGATAGTGGGAGGTACAGTGCAATGCACAAGTCCGGCAAAAGCAAGCGGGGGTTGTTTAAATTTTTCAACATATGACATTTTAGCACTTTAATTATTGAATGCTCCCAGTGAGCCGTGAACTTGTGCATAATGCAGACCCAAAGAAATGTTTCTGCTCTGTATATTCTGAGAAATTTGGCTCAGGCGTGTGCTCGGCTTACAACTCAATACGTTTTTTCCGTACGGAGAAAAGAAGGTTCTTCTGTTCAGGACTCAAAATGTATCGTCAGCATAAAGACAAATGTTTACAGTAGATGACCTGGACTGATTGATTTATTCATTGGGGCAGCAGTGATGGGCACCTTTGTAAATGTGGGAATCCTGTAATTTAAAAAACAGTTTTCTTGCCCCTAGCATGTTAATTCTAAAAGGCTGAGGACTTTATTATGATTGCGCTGGTTGGGAAAACTCAGACCACAGCTTACAACATCTGCACCCCTTATTCTCAATCATCATTTCAACAATAACACGCATTTCCACTGGCTTTGCCTTTAAAGGCTAACAGGGATCTGTTGGTACAGAGTGTCTTTGCATGCACCAGGCTCTTATAAACACTCCTGACACGGGGTAATGTTCAGTGTATCCTGGGGCACACACGCACGCCTCCTGTGAATTGAACCAAATCTACTCTGCTGTGAACAAAAAGAGGACAAAGCTTATCCTCCGGTGAGTAAGGACGCGAAAATGTTACAGCTTTGAAAATAATGTATTCGTTTTTTTGTAAATTTACGTATAAAAGTACTTTGGGGATGAATTTTAGGTTTTCATGGTAAATTAAACAAATTTTCTGCTTGCGCCAACACTGAATCCCTGTTTAAACAATGTCAGTCAGTCAAATCCCTACTACCAACAAAGCTCTGTATTTATAGATGAATCCAGTCAAATGCTGGTGCAGAGCTGATGCTAACTGACAGCAGTATATTTGTGTCAATTTCAATAGCAATCTAGTAAACATATTAAAGTAGCGAGTACTTGACCAGTTGCCGGAAAAGTAACTTCAAACGTGGACGTGAACGTGGGGAGGATAATGTGCTCCAATAAACACAGGGAGTGTTTGCATTGTGGCCTCCATCAGTTTGGCGTTTAGGGTAAAACACCTTCGATGCCCCCCCCCTTGTTTCCCGTGCAGCAGTGTGTGGGGGTTTGAGCCTGGTATTGCTTAGATTGCAGAAAATATCAATATGGGATAAATACATTATTGAAAAAAGTGAGATTGCTCTTTTTCTCTTGGAGACGATATGGAGTCAAACTAGAAAAATATATGGGCCCCAACTCTTTCCCCTATGAGGCTGATAAACAGTTTTCCCTGTTGATCAATCGAATTATGTTTTATGTCAGGTTAGATTGATCTCTGCCGCTCTAATAAATCATTTTTTGAGAAAAAAGAATTTAATTCCAGTCTGGTTTTGTAAGTAATTCCTTACATTTGAATTTTGCTCTAAAAGTGAAAATATCGCCCACATTGCACTTGGCTGCGGCTCGTGCGCGGCAAAGGATCATGTACAATTTTCCCCTGATGTTTACAATACTCAGGCTTAACCAAATGACAAGTGTAAGCTGTTAGAGAGGTTTCTAATTTTTGTCAGTTTACTTAAGACAGCCTTTCCTCCATTAAATGACGTCAAACAGCCACTGGGAAGGCTAAATAGGGATTTTTTTTTTTAAGTCTGCTGCCTTCTACACAACTGCCCCTACTCTGTTCTTAATGGGAGATTTTAAGACCCCCCTCCTCCTCAGCTGATAAAGGGAGAAAAGTGAAGGGGTGGAGATGCTTTATACTCTCAAATTAAGAGCTAAAAACGTTGCCTTAAAAGTCTCTGTTTATGGTATCAACCATGTGTTTCCCCATAAAATGTTATTGATAGAGGAGGGAAGGAGAGCGGAGAGCTGTGTAAATGGAGGCCTGAATCAGCCAGCTTCCTCTTGAGTGGACCACACACTTTATGGATAACTTCCTCCTCTCCGCTGGTCCAAGAACCGCCTGACGTGCCCCGGCGCCATGCTCTGTGATGGCAACCAGGATAAACGGTACAAATGGCGTGGGATACATGGCAGCTTAAAAGCCTCTGTCTCAAATAAAAGTTCCAAAGAAGCAGAAAGGGAGAGGGGCTGTCACAATCTAAAGATGAAGACCAGCCACGTGAAACGGAATCTCATTGGACGAAGCTGGGACGAGGCCGAGTCCGCTGCTGCTGCTTCTTTTCTTGGGGACAGGAAGTCTGCTGTGGTGTCCTGTCTTCTCTCTGCTTCTCCTTCTGTTTAGGTGCCAGCTTTTGCCTGTTGGCTCTTTGTCAGTCTGCATTTTTCTGTGCTAAGGCATCATAGGTCAACCAAAATCAAACAAAATCATGTTTTACAGTAAATCACTTGATTCAGTCCCTGAGAAAAACGGACTCTTAAGTACAAGAACTAAACCTTGGAGGGTTGGCTTGAGGAGAGGAAAGCTGACCTGCATGTTTCACTGAGAGCCCACAGCTGTTGGCTGAGTGGAACCCTAAATTGGTCCATAGGTTTGTTTTTATCCACGATGATTGTTTGTGTCTGGTATTTGAGAGACAAATAGCATGTACTTCAGATTCCTCTTAGTATGAAGTCCTCCCTAAGCAGCCGGACACATTCTCCAGTAGCATATTTACACCCCAGGAGGATAAAGTGGCCGGTGGTTCCAGGCGATGTCACTAATTTATAAGTTACAGCTTGGAATCTGTTCATTTCTTCACTGAAACTGATTCTAATTCATGAACTCTGGGTATCTTTGAATAAAGAGTATAAGTATCAGTGCGCTCTTTTCCCAAATGTAACATCTGTAAAACTTGCTGCCTGGAATTTTGGGGGATAATTTCTGTGAAGGTAACATGAGGCTGTAATGTCAAAATGAATCACTTCTCAACTAGAAGTGCGTGCACCATAAATTGTCCTTTTAGCCTTGTAAAAAATGTAATCTGCCACAAATGATTTTTCTGACCTGTTTTTCTTTTAAATTTTTTGGCAGCCAGCAGAATTACACTGTGAATTAAACACTTTTATAACAAAATTAAGTAACTAGTATACGCAGTTTTTGTTTAACATTGGTAAACAACTTCTCCACTACCATTGTTGGTAGAGAAGTTTGCCTCTCTGTTTGTTTCACCATGGTGTCCTGTTTCCATCACTACCGATCAAAAACGGAGCCGATAATAACCTGCTTCTACTGTAGAGTTGTTTTGACACGGAAGTGAATGCTGATTGTATCCATTCATATTGCAGATGAAAGCCAGATGTTAGTGGGTGTTAGAGGGTCCTTTGAAGTGGAAAAGGGTCTTAACATGACATAACCTTATGGCAAATATTCTTTATTTACACATCCAACATTCTATTGAAGCTCGTTTGTGTCCACTTGATGAATGTAAATCCAATATTCCTTCTCCTTTTAGCTTTGTGTTTGGTCTCCACCAAGTCCGGAGTAGGCTTTTGACCTGATATGTCAGTCCTTGTTTTCTTCGGGGACAGTCTTCTGCATCAATCTTATTAAACATACAATAAACTAAAATGTGTCCCAGCAGTACTTCATACCGACATCTAGACAAAAAGTGCATTGGGCTAGTTTTTAGTAATGATAGCTAAATGTAAATGTCATTGTGAACACTTGTGGTTTATAGTTATAGTTTCCCTTATACACTGTATTTATTGTAAACTAAAAGTAATGATCAGGAGCATCTTTACTATTTGTGCGTGATTTGGAAAAGGTGGATTGTGATGTTCATGTACAGTTAGGGCAAGGTTTGTATCTGCTTCATTAGGACTTGGTGCCCACTTGCTTTACTATTTGTGGATGTACCCAGTGGATTAAAAATATTGTTAGGAATAAAGACGCTTCTGTGAAACATCAAAACGGTCATAATCAATAACTTGGGACATGCGTAAACATTCATTTTATAAATTTTGTTGGTCTCCAAAATGTCAGTCACTCAACACCTCACAAATCAGGCGTGTTTTTAACTTGACAGTTGTGTGTTTTTGAGTGAAGTTGGCTTGGAAAGAGTTTCATGAGTGTTATTGGATCGTGTCACCCCATAGAGGTCCTTTTGATCCTTCACCTGGAGAAAATCAACAGAAATAGAGTTTTTTCACCTTCGTGTTGATTTCTTTTGAGGGTTGTTCCAGCTAATTAGTTGTTTCAGAACTCAACAGATGTATGTTGCATTCAATAAGCATTTCTTTGATTGTTGTAGGTGATTATGCTTTTGGAAAATGCTGCCCATTACCCCCAACTTTTTTCACTTACTGGAAAGATGCCGTAAAGCACTTTACCCATGACCCCCTGTTTCCCTGACAAGTGAATGGGGCCTAAAGATCTGTTTCTGGGCCCGCGCTTCCAACGGCATTCCTCATGTTTAGGAAAACATGTAAACTGACGTCAAAAAAATAAAAGTGAGCAGTCAGCGCCCTTGGCCTTTCTCGCGTGGCCCAGATGCCCATATGAAAGCTGACTTTTGTGTGCTGGACAACTCATAGGTGGACGGCCAGTGTTTTTCCTGGCACGTCTTGAACAAATATAGACCAATTACGCGGGGCTGCCTGGTGTGTCAAACCATGATCTACGGTTTTATTTTGCATTATTTGAGAAGGCTTAGTAAGTAAATCTGAGCTCCGTGGAACAGGAGAGAGAGAGAGATATACAGCATAATACAAGTTCCTGCAGTTTCGCTGGGCTGGCAGAAAACTCAGGCTCAAGCAGATATCTGGTGTCTTAGACACGTCCCACGCCAACCACATGGTCGGAGCGAGCTGTGATGGCAGAGCAGCTTTGAAAACTTTGATGTGAAATATTCAAAACTCACACACAACTTTCCCTAACTCGCCTGAATATATATGCAATAAAATGTGTGGCTCCTTTCCCACTCAAACCTTGGAATTGCATTATTCATCTGAGACGGTGTTTCAACTTTCGCTCGCTCTCTCTGCCCGCAGCGCTCCCACCCACACCAGTGAATTAAGTACCCATCTTCTAATTCAATCCCAATATTCTACCCTGTCGTTCTCCAAAACCTGAGCCCTCTGAGTGTGCACATTACCTGCATGTTGGAGACACAAAAACAATTTTATGAGTTGAGGCAGATTAAGATTATATGATGACTTTGTCCATAAAAAATGCATTACTTTGTATTATACGTATATGTTGCAGAGTTGGAGGAATTTTTCTTATCTTTAACTTTACTTGAATTAGAATTACCAAACTATAAAACTCAAGTTAAAATTCTGCACCACTGAGAGTCTGAATGTTGGATTATCATTTCCAATGCTCAAAGGAGGTGCACAAGGCTTAGTGGCATCCAGCAGTAAACTTCAGATTGCAACCAACCAAATAATCCCTCACCTCTCCCTATCCAGGCATTGAAAGGGACAACCCATGGTGGCCTTTAAGTAACGTAAAAAGCAATAAGTCCTCAGCAGGGCCAGTGTTTGGTTTGTCACTTCTGGACTACTGTGGAAACATGATGGAGCAACATGGTGGTCTACATGGAAGAGAGCTGTATGTGAGAACCCAAATGTCCAAGTCAGCTCTGGACATTCTCTGGAGTTTTTCCATAAAGTCCCCTGGTAAAATCTTTGAAGAATGTCCATTTGAGAATACAGCAGGAAAAGGTTCACTGCTATAAAACTGAAAACCCCCGAAAAGAATACAAATATCTCAGGATGAAAAAGAAAAAGTTCCATACATATAGAAGATGCAGACGCAGATTTCATCGTGGAAGACAAGTGATATATGAAAGCTTTTAGTGATGCGATATTAACAGTGGAATTTCCTGCATGCTCTTCTCAGGTGCATGGCACTCTTCACCAGAATGATCCTGAGATATTCCTGTTGTTGTGAGCTAGTGTCTGAAAACGGCTTAATAATGTCATCTATATCATCCACTCGATCTCCCGAAAACCAGCAGACTGGACTGTCAGCATGTAAACTGAGTTCAATATTGAAGGGGGATATTGACCTTGAACTCAGTTTACATGCTGACAGTTCATACTTAAGCTGCATTCAGTCCAGGTGTATGTGTGAACGCATATCTCCAGGTGAGGGCCTCTGGAGTTTCTGGCCCGCTGGTGTAAAGTCTACAGAGCGTCCAGAGGAGGCGAAGTGAGAACATGAGATCCACCACCGGATTCACTTTGAGCCATTGGGGGGTTGATGATGCTTCTCACACGTGACAGACACACACAAAAAAAAAGGAAAACAAATATCTGACCATGAAGGAGTGGAGCCATAAATATAGAGGGCACCAATAAAGATGGAAAACGAGTTTGTGGTGACAAGAGCAGACAATGGCGTCTATATGTGCTGTTCACAGGAAGGCAGAATGAATACGTTACGTCCTGTGTCTCTACCTGCTACACCAACCCTCGCTTGAATCCTGAATGTGACGCTTTTGTGAACGCTTCTGACCAGAAGATCTCCCGCTGCATTGTGCATGTGTGAAAGGCAAACTGCAGATGAAAGCCCTGACCCAATTCTCCGGAGATCCTCCGCAGGTCATGTTTAGCTGTCCAATATTTGATACGCATGTCTTGAATTCAAATCCAGTAAACAGTTTGCTTTTCTGTTCTGTTCGTTAGTATAATTGCTGGTATAGAGGTAAACTGTCCCACTGGGTAAATGTCTTTCCAGAGTCTTCAGGTGGTGACACTTTTTCTGCCTTGAAAAGGTCATTAGTATCAAACCAAAACAGATCTTGGCAGTCTGAGTACAAACTTATTTCTATTGGCATCAGCTTTAAAAAAAAATGCATCTGCTAAACCTCAGTGAACGAGTTAGTCTGTTTTAAGGTCATATGCGAATGTGCCGTGTATGGACACGTGTTTTGGTGTGACATTTTCTAACCCTTCTTCTAGATACAGTATGTTACAGTCTGACACGTCTGGGGAGTCAGAGTGTTATTTACCAACAAGCACAGCAGGAAAGGTGGCAGTCAGTTCCTCCTCTACACTAAACCGTTGAGAACTGGGAGCAGCTGATTAATTCAACGTGGATATTATTTCCACTATTTATCGAATTGTTGTTTAATTTATACAGTTTGAATAACAGTTTTACTGCTGATGTCTCACCTAAAGTGTTGGACAGGTTTGCTTGAAAAGTGACTTACTATCAAAACTGTAGTCTTCAGTCAGTTTATTATTCATCTGTTGCGGCTCTATATCACAGCTTTTTGTATTTCTCATTAATTGAGAGGGGGAAATTATTGTATGCACTTATCGTATGTATTTTCTCTCTTCAGGTTTGGTCTGTTTATTAATAATCAGTAAATATAAACTCCATAAAATTGGATCCACACATTTAAATCCTACAGCTATCGTATGCCTGTGTACGTTATTTAAATTTGAATATTTTTATGACTTAGGCTTCATTAGTTTTCCATATTTTCACAATATAAAAACTCAACAATGTCCAGCCTGAATTTACTGGAGTAGAAAAGTAGTACAAGCAACAGATAGATCAACTTAATTTTGAATATTGATATAAACAGTTTGGCAGATGATGAAATCATTCCCCCAGACTGAAACATTTGGATCTGCTGATTGTGTAATAAGAGACAAATTACAGTTTGGAAAGTAACATCAGGTCAAGATCTTTCCAAAGAAAACACTAGGCTTATCGATTCCTGGGGTACCCGGTCTATGGCATCCCTGTTCTGTGGGAACTCAATGCATGCATGTCTGTGTATATGACTGCAGTGGCAATTGTGTGTGTGTGTGTGTGTGTGTGTGTGTGTGTGTGGGTCAGTGTGTGTGTGTGTGTGTGTGTGTGTGTTTGTGTATTGAGATGCCTGTTCACAGCACCTCAGTGGAAACTTGGCCACGAGCCAGCCGTTGCCCATGAGGGCTGGTAAACACACTGCAGTGGATCTCACTCTGTGAACACAAGTGCCAAACGCAATGTAAACTTGTTTCCATCACTTCATTCTGCTTCTCACTCCCCTTTTTTTCCTTCTGTTCCTTAGCCTTCACATCTGAATCACACTGAATTTGATATATAATGCACATTTATTTGGAAGTCTAACATTTGAGATCTCAATCTGCTTGTATGAAGTGTTGTCGGAAAGAGAGGCTACCAGTGCTCTGTAGCAGCGGGGGCTGGGACTCATCAATTTAAATGACATTGTTGATCCCGACAAGAGCAACAACATCTGATTCTCCAGTTCAGCATTGGTGGCGAGGCTTCAGGGTTCTGGAGTCCAGCAGCGGCTCTTTATTCGCCAGGCCCAGTTACTGAAGGTCAACTTTACAATTTCCGAAAGAAAGTTCCAACCAAAATGACCACAGGCCAAACCAACAGCTCATTCTTAACAGGTTGGTTTGGAACAGGCACTGCATTAGTACAATTACATATAAGATAATTGAAAGCTACTTCTACTAGTTCCAGATTTTAAGTGTAAATCACATCAGAGGTATATCATCACTTTGTTTTCATATGGATATGAGTATTGGGGACTACGGGTGGAAGTGGTTAAATGTTAAGCATTTCTGCAGGAAACCGGCCGTTGGACATTCACACTTCCTGAGGAAACATCAGATCTGTCATCTGTTGGCCCCAGAGGCCAGCACAGGTCTGAGCGAGGTCACAGCAGATGACTGCCCCCCCACGCAACATCCAAACCAGATGTCTGATGAATTGCTCCTCATAAAAGATTCCCTTTTTACAATGGACCGTAGCATTGCCAAATAGAGTAAGTCCATTACGTGTGCGTTCCCAAGTCGTTAAAATTCTCACGGGTAATCCAAAATGGCCCCTAGACATGCCTGTAGAGACAACTGAGACATTTTTGCTGTGATCTTGTCCAGGGTTTACTGGCTGCTGAAGACAAAAGTGATTCATCTTCATCTGCCACAAATTACGAAAAGGTCTCTCTAAAGATCCAGGTTATGACCGGTGTCATTCCTCCTGTCCACTGACAGTTTGTGGGGAAACGAGGTCAGCTGGTGACTTTCAATTTTGATAGCATGGGTGTTGTTCCAGCTGTTCCACATCTGGAAAAACTGTAGTTTCTCTTCTTATTTTCCAGTCTTCTTTTTATTACAATACACACAAATTACACAACCTCCTACTCCTGACGTGATGGATTTGCCTCTGAAATGTAGAAAAAACAGCGACAAGCGATGTGACAACATGAGAGCACCCCCATATCCTGCAGGTAATGTGGATGCGTCCCTGTTTTCTGGCCAGCTTCTACTCTCTCTCCTTTCCTTCTCGTCTTCTTATCTGTGAAAAGGGAATGTTTCTGTTCCTGTCACGAATGAAATAAACCACATTGTTTCAACTCTCCCAAAGAAGAATTACCAATGGCCCCTGATAAGGTGAAACAGAGCTGATATTTTTGAAGAAATCTGGACGCACTTGTGATCCTGTGTGATACGTTGCATTGAAAGGACTGTCTGGCACTGGGTGAGCATGTGCTGAGAGATGACGGGCAGGACCTGGCCTCCCCCAGCTCCTATCGCTCTCTGTTAGCGCTTCTTCTCCTCTCCTTCCTTCCTGCTAATCACAACGGACGGGGGATACACAGAACTCTGTCTACACCAGTGGAGAGAGAAGAAGCGTGTTGACCCGTCTTTGTCAGGTAGAGAGAGGAAAGATTTCAAGAACCATAAATAAATGAAGGACATTATAGAGTTGCCGAAACAAGTGCGTGGCATGAGAAAGAGCTTAAGAAGACAAGGTTCCATCTTCATTGAGATGCTGTGAGAAGACCAGATGTTGAAAAAGCCCAGGGTTAAAAGTACAGTGAATGTGTGTGTGTGGTCCAAGTCTTACTCATGTTGTGGGGACCTAAATCAGTTTATCTGTTAGGTTATGGTTAGGTTAGGTTTGGTTAAGGTTAAGGTTAAGGTTAAGGTTAAGGTTGATGTTAAGGTTAAGGTTAAGGTTAAGGTTAAGGTTAAGGTTAAGGTTAAGGTTAAGGTTAAGGTTAAGGTTAAGGTTAGGTTTATGTTTATGTTGAGGTTTGTTAATGTTAGGTTTAGGTGTATATTTATGTTTATGTTGGGTTTTGATTATGGTTAGGTTATGGTTAGGCAAGAAGTAACTCTGGTTAAGGTTGGGGATATGTTTTTGGTTAGACTGTCCATAATGAACTGAAGTCAATGGTTGTATTAAGGATAGCCGTACAAATCTTTGTGTGTACTTGTACTTTGTGTCTATGTGAGGACCATTTTGATCATAGACTTCACAGATTGAGGACAGTTTGGCCGGTCCTGAATTTTTCAAAGGCCTGTTTGAGTCTTTATTTCTTGGGGGGGTTAAGGTTAGAATTAAGACTATATTAGGGTAAAGGTTTGGTTGGTTAGGGTTTTTGTCCGAGGCTATACAAATATCAATGAGTGTGCTCACTAAGGTTGAAGTACGTTCGAAAGAGAGAGAGCGGGAGAGAGAGAAGTAGCAAAGTTGCAGAGATGAGACAGAGACTGACTTGCAGTTCGTACGTCAGCATCGTTCTCAGTGCATCAGCAATCCTGAGCGAGGTTAAATGTGCCTGCTGCCATGTCTATATATTTGCATATATATATATCCACCTTATGTGACAAGGCGTGATCCCATGAGGGCGTCACACATGCACATCTGAGGCGACACACATGTGCCTCTTGAACTGTGAACACATGTAGGCCTGTATGTGCACACGGAAAGGTCTTTCTGTGCTGAAACATTGATGGCAACCTTCCACTGTGACGCAACGGCTCATCAGTTACACTTAAAGTGGGATGAATATTTCAATGGGCTTGTGGACAGTGTGTGTGTGTGTGGAGGGGGGGCACAAAGAGTCAAGCTGCAGGGCAACCACAGGAGCATTCTGGGAATTTCACAGCTAAACAGTTTTCCTGCAAAGCTCCAATTTTTTTCCCGTCAGCATCCAGACACTTCTGCTCTTATCAAAAATAATGAAATTGTTGAGGCAGTTTTTTAAAGGTAGAAAACCTTGCACTGAAACGGCTTATAGAGATAAGCGTGGATTCATTTACTAATGTACTTATGTAGGTCAACCCTCATAATTGGTGTATTTAATTAGGTTAAGAAATATAATATTCATAAAATGATGTGCACATAAACTCAAATCTGATGATGATAGCGCCTGCTGGGCTGGCTGAGTGAGGATTTGGGGGGGATTCACTGCTGCTGCAATATCTTGCTCCCTGTGTGGGGAGCCGGAACTTGGGGGTGTAAGCTGAGGCGGCTGCTTGGAGAGCGGGTGACAAAACACTCTGGATTCATCCCCCAAAACACGAACAATAACCCGACGGACACCTCGCTCTGAAACGGCTCGAATTCCTCGCCAGCGTTTATCCTCGAAAGTAAGTGGAGCCTCTGCTATTTCAGGAGGGAAGTGGCCAAATCATAATAATGGCCACGGAGCGCACCGTGTACGATTGAGTGTGTTCACGGACCGGGACTGATGGTTCACGACAGAGACCAATGCTGCTGCTGCTGCTGCTGCCCGGACCCGAGCGAGGAGAATGGCAGAAGAAGTGAAAGCGACGGCGCGCCACAAAGGAGGGCAACGCAGGACGCGTGTGTGCGGAGGAGCGCTGCCCTAGATCCGATCCACATCTGAGTGACTCGGACATCCAGCCTCCATTCATGCTGCTCAGGGCAGGAGTGTCTCCACCAGCACCTGGGAAAACAAAGAGAACGCGTCCAGTGGCGGCGCATCCCCGTGCGTAAATGGAGACGCATCTGTGCGTATTCGCGCTACTTTTCTCAACATGCGGACAATAAACGCGTGTTTGTTCTCCTCATTAACCCACGTCCTGCCCCGTGACCGCAGTGGTATAGATGCATTAAAGACTTCCTCATACTTTCATATCTGACATGAGTGATGATGGCCATGCCTGCGCAATCTGACAGTGCCGGTGCGCAGGGCAGCTCGCACGAAAAAGGCTCAAGCGCACCGGATCGCAATGGTTATGTGAAAGCATGTGTCATCCCACTGTGCCGTGACCGAGGCTGCGAGTCGTGGGTGAGGCTAATGTTCACCAAATTGTGGAGTTCCCAGAGACTCCGGAGTGCGGTGTGTGTGGGGTCGCTCTCGCTTTTTCTCGCTCTGTTGGTCAAATGTGCAGATTGGAGAAGAGCTGGAGCCAGCAGCAGCAGCAGCAGCGCTGACAACACACTCTCGCATTCATCGTCCTCCCTTCACTTGGGTCCAGGCTGCGCTGCGGAGCTGTTGCAAACTTGCTGGAGTGTGCTCTCGCCATTGTCCACCCTCCTGTGTGCCTTCTTCTGGGTCGGGGTGTACCTCCTCCGCTGCGGGGTGCCGGTCCCGAGCGCCCTCGCCCTCCTGACCGTGTGCCACCTGGGCGCAGCGGCGGCGTGGGCTCTCCTGCCCGGGACAGAGGAGGAGGAGGAGCGGCTGGTTTCCTTCTCCACCGCGGCCGTCGTCGCGCTCGTCTGCGTGGCCACCGGCGCACTCATGGTAGCTCAGCTGAACCAGAGCATATCCGTGGTCGTCCTCCTCAGCCTGGTCAGGACCATCTCGCTCTTCTCGCTGCACAAAGTCAGGGCCACTTGGAGACCGTACGTGGCGTACCTGGTTGGAGTGCTGGGCATCCTGCTGGCGAGGTATGCTGACAAGCTCCTGCCTAACCAAGGGAGACACAAGGAGGGCTGCACCCCCGTGACTGAAGCCAGGGAAGAGATCCCTGTATTTAAAAGGCGCAGGAGGTCCAGTTCTGTGATAGCGTCAGACATGGCACACAGTCAGTCCAACAGTAAGTCACATCGCCGGACCTCTCTGCCATGCATCCAGAGGGACCAGGTAAGAAGTTTCTGTCCCGTTCAACTTTCATATTTCTGGGCTTGTTTTTTTATTTTCCAATGACGAGTTTGATGTTAGAGATGAGAGGAGGGCGCAGTGCAAGCCCAGTAACATGAGGACTGTAGGACTCTAATTAGAATACTCACCATTATTTGATCATTATCATTATTTTTATTTAGCAGTGGTTTTATTGTTGGAGGTTTCAGAGCTTTTAAAGAAGTCTCGTTTGGTGACGTCTCAATTACACAGCATTATTATTATTATTTTTATTATTATTATTATTATTATTGTGTATCCTGTTTTACATTGCACTGAGAATATTACAGTTTGCTTGTAATGTGCATTGGTCAGTTGTTATTGCTTTGATCAGTTTGGGATAACAGCTAAAGCAATTTGCAGTCATCAGATATAACCTTTCACAATATTCTTTGTGCCATTGTTTATGTAAGAACTCAAGAACGTCTTTGCTCTTAAATGTGAAAGTATGATAGCCTTCCCTTATCTTCTAACAGTATGGACAGAAGGCTGCACCCATCAGAGCACGCTGAAGGGCTTTTATTTCATGTGGATATATGTACAGCATAGATGCAACTGCTGCTTTCTTCTGGCATTTAAGAGCAAAGGACCAAATTTGGTATTTTTTTGTTGCCAGCGGGAAGCTATTTTAGAAATGCTGCTTTTAAGTGTTGATGAGAAAGGGAAGCGGAGGATATGATGTCAGTGATTCATCTCATCCTGGGTTATTTATGTCAAACATTTTTCCCAGATGGGCCACTGCCACCAAAAATGACAAATGCATTTTTGATCTTTCTGTCCATGATTTTAATTATTGCCACTTGCTCTACATCACTCATCAAGGCTCGCTGTCCTCAAAACCCCAGGAATGTAGCAGCCTTGGCTTTTAAACCTCCTCTGATACTAATACACATGCATACCTGCGTTAAAGAGGCGATGGGGGGGCTTCACTCAACCAAACTCATATCATCTCCTCAGTCCACCTTATGGAAAATCAATGAGCATGCTGGGCATGTGAATGGGAAACAGATTTCCACAGTGATCAAAGCTCCCCTTGTGACCTGTGAGTGCAGTTAGGTTTGGAGATGAGAGGCTGCACTGTCGGCCCCCGGCCACTTGAAAGATGTCCTCAGCTCTCAGGGATAGTTAGCGTTGTAATGTGCTTGTTTGTTTTTCTTTGTGGTCACACACACACACACACACACACACACACACACACACACAAACACACACACGCACACACACACACACAGACACACACACACAAATTGGAAGCAGTTTACACTTTATTCTTATTAGGGTTTGAGCCGAAGATTATTCATATGTCAGTCTTTATTAATCTGATGAGCGTTTGTTGCTGTGCTGCAGTGACAGAGTGAGAATGTATTTTTTATTTTGAATGAGTGATGAGCAACATAATTGCTGGCTATAAAGTTTGCTCTGTAAACAAGCATGTGTACAGATGTCAGCTTATTTCACGCTGCTGTGTAATAAATAAGTAATGTTGCAAATAATGGAAAGAACTACTACTTTTCAGTTTTTTTGCATTTGAAAAGAAATATGATATTTAACATTTTTATCTCTTTTTGCATGAAATAATAAAGTTTTTCTACGTGTGATCTCACACTGTGATCATGCAAGATTTTTACATATATTTTTGACATAAAAAATTGTAAAACAACAAATTCAGATATTTTGATCATCCAAAGAGTGAACATTGCACAACCCGGCTGCATTATTTGTTTTTATTGCTAAAGCTATATGCACTATTTCACCAAATTTCACTACAAAAACAGTAGAGAATGAATGATACCATCACATTAAGATTCAGACCCCATTTGCCTGAGGGATTCAAGATGCAGTAACCTAGTGAACAATAAAAATAGCCCTAAAATTAAAACATTAGCAGTTAACTGCTCTCATTGATGCCACTGTGGCAATTAACATGTTTTGGTCTGTTTTAGATTTTTGTTGCCCCTGTAAAACCTGAGCAGAATGGAGGAAACATAGCAAGAAAACAACATCTGTCTCACAACATTTATTACATCTCTGTCTCTTCTGCTCTGACACCTCCACCAGGCCGGGATCATCATTATTATGATGATGTTTTGTTTTTTGTTTTGTTTTGTTGTGGCATGTTAAGACAGCCGTGCTCAGCCTGTCTTCATAGGTTACAAAAGAAGAGCTAGAAAAAGCCAATAGAGTTTCTGTAGAAAAGCCTGATTCTTGCATTCCCTGCTCATGTGTGGCGGTTGTGCAATGCAGTTGGCCAGTCATGGCCTGCCTGTAATTGAGACACACATGGCATACATATGCTGTCCTATCCGTGTCTTGTCTGTGTGGTCTGTAATGTGTAAACAAGCCCATGCTGACCCACACAAGTCATCACCTCGCTCCCACTGGCCTCCCTGAGGGGGGTCAGACACACGTTAGGGGCCACAATGCAGACACCACATGCTGATGGGAACAGAGGGCGACGTTAGACGGCATGAAGTGACCAACCCACGCTGCCTCCAGCAGCAAATTGAGGTTTGCACGGAAGCGCGGAGGCCATATTGTTCCAGGTAGTGCTTCTCAGTTCGATGACCTGAAGGGGCTGTGTGATCTTTTAACAGTCCTGCGCTTTTGCTGTGTCAAATAGAGTTGTGATGTTGTAAAGAAGCAGGAGAGACAGAGGCATGACAGAGGGTTAGATCTGCACTTTGTTGCCCCGATGGTGTTTGCATTAGCTCCGCGTCTGTGAAGTGTTTGAAGGAAAATGTCATGTTGTATGGAGGATCGCAGCTCACAGGAAGCGTCCTCTACAGGAAGCTTCCCTCAGAGTCATATATAATGGCCCCTTCAGATTGATGGTCATTATTTAAGAACAGTTAATCCAAAAAATAAACAGATTATAAATAAATCCATCTGCCTTTGCTTCCTCGCGAGCCTTAAATGTACCGTGTTGCCCTTTGCCGCTCTGCCAAAGCCATGCTCCGAGGCTACGCTTCAATCTGCTCAACGGTAGATTTAATAAACAGCCATTCGCCCTCCTTTTGATTACAAATTGGCTGCCAGCCTCTATCAGCTCAGCTAAGTGGGTGGATCTCACAATGCTGGGGTCATCCTCCCAATCACTGGCATAATAAAAGAAAGTCATTATCAGTTGATCTCATAGCGGTTAGCTGGGGGCCTCCGCGGGATAGTCCGTCTTCGTGGGTTAATACAAAATGACAGGCCAGTCTTCTGTATTTCAGCTCGGGATATTGAACTGGAGGAAGAGGTGTGGACTTGTGGTGTGGATCGCTTTTCACAGCGTGTAAGGAAATTTGAGTCCAGGTCTCTCCTGCTGCAGACATCAGCTCTGTCATGGAACGTTCTCTCCTCGCGAGCAGAGGAAAGAAGTCTGCCATGTTGCCAGCACACGTCAAAGGTTTTTTCCTTACCAAGCCTACCTGAGCTGCAAAGTTTGAGCAGAAACTGATAAAGCAGGGAGGGGAGTGGACTTCAGTGAGTTGCCTCTGCTTCTCTCTCAGCGAGGTGTTGGAAACACCTCTCGTTTCGGTGGGTGACTCCTCCCGCTCCTCGGCGCTCTGTCCTTTCACTGACACCAACACAAATATTATCCCAACCAGAGGAGGAAATTCTTTCTTAACTTGGATGATGAAGATATTCTTGAAATCTATGATAATGACTTCCTGTGGAATGGGATCCAAACACAATTACTGTTGCTGTTGTAAATGTTTCCTGTTACTCTATTTTTGCTGCACCATCCATAATTGAATTGTGTTTTGGATGGAGGAGGCTGTTGATAGCCTGTAGGGCAGTGATTTACTACTGGGCCAGTGCGCACTCTCATCCCAAACAGCTTGTTTGTATTCTAAACACATAGCCTCATGGGATATGATTTTTTTTTTCATTTTTCTTTTCACTTTTTTCTTTTTTCTTCTTTTCACTGGACTGGCCTCCGGGTTAGGAATGGTCTCGCTGAAAGCCTCCCTCTGCATTTGGAAAGGAAGCTGATATAAGGATGGGGTCATGCATACTGAGATTGGGGGATTCACTTTGCACTTTGAATCCTCCTCCAGTCCCGGTGTATTAGCTGCGGTGTGCGCGTGTGTAGGGAGGCAAAGGGTGGAGGAATCGGGGTAGAAATGAAAGTAGGTCATTCAAGGTTTTGTTTAGTAGCCAGGCAAAACAGCAGGCTTACTCCCCCCCTCTGAATGGTGGAAGGGTCTCGCATTCAACTGAAACTGAGTAGCAACTTTTCGCATGATGTGCACCCAATTCGAATGTGTTGTGTCTGCCATGTTGGCTTCCCAGTGTGTGCCACATTAAACTGAGGTTTGATGTGTGTGGCGGCGTAAATATTTTACACACATTTTTCATCAAACCAGCCTTCTGCACAGTTCTACAATAACCAGCAGCTCCAACCTGCTTATAAAGTTAAAGGTCCTCTACTGTGTATGTATGTTTGTTCGTAAGAAAAATTATATTAGACCTACTGGACAGATTAACATGAAACCTACTGGGAGGATGCAGTGTGGGTCAGGAAAGAACCAATTAAAATTCGGTACAGATCTGGAGATGGGGGCAGGTCCGTGATTTCACTTTCTTTTACTTTGCGAGGTATAGCGTTTTTTAATTGATCTTGATGAAAAATAATCAGGCTCGTTAAGGTAAAGTGTTGTGAATTTTGTACGAAAACAAATTAAAATCTGGATCTAGTAAATTTAAATGTGGTTTCAAAAGGAGACTGTTGGGCCACAGTGTCATTCTAGTGTAAAAAACATATTTTTGATCATGAAGTAAGTGCTGGCGCTATAAAAATACTGTGAAAGTATCATTGCATTGAATACACAGAGAAATGTACACAGAGCTGTATTCAGCAACTGTGCCTTTAAGATAACCATCAGGACTTCCATAACTTAGTGATGTCACAACATCAACAGTCACCACCCCAGTCATGCCTGTGGCATGTAGTGTATAACTGTTCCTTTAAATGGTAAATAATCGTCTAACGTCCTTCTTATTACTCCACTTAAACTCTTTTTAATGATGTTGCCATGGTCTCAGAAATTACCTGCATGAGAACAATGTTGTTATTACCAACAGCAATAATAGTCAAACTACGAAAATGAGACCCAAGTTGTAATAAAGTGGAATTATTCTTTAAACTCCCCATTACATGGCTCACCATATGTGTCCAATTCTTTCATTACCTTCATTTATGGCAACATAAGTAGCTCATATCCTGATTCTTGCCCCGTGTCTGTGATCACCTAAGCCAACCAAACCAGAGGTCCAGCACTAAGTGTAGTGCCCCTCTTCCATCGCTTCCCTACCCCTGGCACAGCCACGATCTGGCTCCCTACGGATTACCATGGAAATTATGGAAGCACGTCTGTGTGAGCATGTGTGTGGACGTAAGTGTGTTAGTGTGTGTGTGTGTGTGTGTTGCCAGCAGCTTGATGGCTGCCAGATGCTGCAGGCTGAGAGGTTGAATCCGCTCGGAGAAACACGGAGGGCCTCCAACCACAGACACAACCCAACGCAGCTGGAACTGTTAGACAGGCAGAGGCCTCCAGTCCTGACACACAGCACACATATTAACACCTCAGGATTCTAATAACTGCCTCCTATTTGAATAGAATGGTCGGAGTCTTAAGCGAATTATAGAATTTTTCTGTGTGCGTTGAAGGATAGATTACACGCTGTACTTTCTTCTGCTGTCCGTTCTAGACCAAGGCAATTATGTCACTCAGGTTTTCTGTGTTACCATAAGAGACTGAGTCTTTCTGTGATGGAGGTGAACAGAATGTTCCTGGCACAAATGGGTGTATGCGTACAGTATGTGGATGCGTGTGCTTCTGCATGAGTGTGTTTGTGTGAGGCAAAGATGAAGAAAGAGAGGAGAGAGTGTGTGTTTTGGTGACTGAAGTCACTTGCATATTTGCATATAATATGATACCTGGATTTGAGTTGCATTACCATAAAAATACGCTTTTGGATAATTAACTCTGAGGATTATTAACACATTTCTTTGTTTAACAGAAGCCCAACTTCTCCAATCTTTGATGAAAACCCAAGCGTCTACATTGGCAGTGTGTGAGATTGTTGTGTAGGGGCTGGTTGGCGGTCTTGATTTGTGGTTTGGAGCACATGTGTCACTTGAAAGCTAATTTTAAAGTATCAGTGTGTAAGATCTAAGTGAAAGGGATCTTTTGGCAAAAATTGAATAGAAAATAATCCTAGTGATGTTTTTCACTAATGTGTGTCATCTAAATTGTACGAATAGTTTTTTTCTTTACCCTAGAATGGGCCCTTTATATTTAAATACTTTATCATAACATCGGGAGTAGGTCCTCTCTACGGAGGCCGCCATGTTTACTACAGTCGTTCAAACTTGACAAACTGAACATCTTTTGAGTTTTTACGACAACTCTTCTTTCATAGTGTTTATGTTTTTGTAAAAGTTCTGCAAAGTTAAAAAGCCCAAAGGTAAATGAAGCTTCTCTCCTCCACATTACAACACTGCCCCTGAAGCACCTGAAATGGCTCGTCAGCTGTCCGGCCGATACTTCTGCATGTGGCCATCATGATATAATGTGACATCATGACGGCCCACATTTCATAATTCACACCTAGCGGCCAATCTGGTCCACCCGCAAAAAAAATCCAGGTAAAGTGAGAGCAGAGCCTGTCAAGAGAAACTTATTTTACAAACCTGGATATAACCACAATAAGGATGTTTATGCATATTCATGATAGCTGTTTCTACATTTGCCCTGAACAAGATAATGTTAGCCTTTGTGAACATTGTGTAAATAAGGAAATATTATCACTAAAACAGGAAATAAATAATTACTAGTTATAGTACTTTTTGTACAAATGACAAATTTTGATACTCAGTAGTAACAACACATTTAGGTCAAGTTCAATTCCAAGCTCTATGTGCGAAAACAAGCAATTGTGAGTAACGCTGCAGCAATGTTTTCCTCCTGTAAAGGATGGGCAGGTTAATAGTTCCCAGTACATATCCGGTACGGCAGAACATCACTTTGGGGAACTGAACGCAACACGTTTGGCTTTCATCTGTATTTATCTTCTTAAAGAGCCTTTTCAATCACACGAGGAGCCCACATTTAAGACAGTGATCCCTTACATGAGGGGACATTCCTGCGCCTGCACTGCTGCTGAATGAACTGGAATGTGCAGGTTGAGCACAGCCTGAAGGACGGGCCTGTGGGCCCATTCAGCCAGCCCTCCCCTCCCTGGCTCTCCTCTCCCGCACACCCTGACCTGAGCCAACACCACCATCCTGGGCTGTCACCAGGTGTGCAGCTGGCCTCTGCCGAATGAATAGACACTCTCACATTGCCCCGGGAAGTGTGTGCTAGAGTGTACATATGTGCATGTTGGTGAAAGGGAGGTAGAAGTGGAGAGTTGGAAGGGGGAGTGCAGTCCTAGACGTAAATAGCTGCCATTAGGAGGATGTGTGAAAAACAAATGGAAGAAACAACTGCTAATTTCCCTTCCCTGAGTGTGCATGTGCACATCTGGGAGTATGGTCTCTCAAAAATTGATCTCATGATCTTTGATTGGCCTCCATAATCCTATCCAATCCCTCGTTCAGGTTCAGTCTTACCGTTGTGGTTCAGTTAGGAACAGAACAGGCCACAGTTGCTGCTGCTGCTGCTACGTTTCATTTAACAGGCAGGAACATTTTGAACCCCTCTGACTGAGGCTGTCCAATAAATCCAAATATAGTCAGCTATTAATTGATTATTTATTTCAGGAACATGACGAGTGACGCAGTTTTCACTGAGGGATGATTGTATTTAGAAATACACTGCCTGACTGGCTGCACATGTCTACAGCTGGACGAGCTATTGCACAAATTTTTAATTTGATCCAAATTGTTCATGAAGTACACAATTTCCACAAAACATTACAACCTCATAATTTCATCACAGTTTCCAAAATACAAGATGTATTATTATTCTTTAGTTGATGAGCATTTTGGATTCAAATTTTCAAATTGTTTATAGAGTATAAACAGTATTTTACTTTAATATCTTGTCATGGTCGAGTTCATTTCAAAACTCTAAGGCAGTTTAATCTGTCACAATGCATTATATTTTCTATGCAAAACAAAGTAACTAATAGCTATGCCTTTCAATTAATGTAATGGAGTGAGTATTATAAATGGACTAAGTATTATAGAGTCAACGTATTCATTAATTACAATCGATTGTATTTAGTTATATTCCACCAGATTGATCCCAGATTTTATCCCTCAAAAACTTTGCTTTACCAACTGAATTCCTGTTAGAAGCACGTATCTATCACAGGTAGAGCTCAAACTTTGGAATAGTATCCTTTGGACTTGAATGTTATGAGGTTCAGTCACTAAGCTGCATGTGTGTCTAGCCTGATGGCGCAGTGCGAGGAAATGTGTTATTGTAACCTCTGCCTGGTGAGTCCTCCCCGTCCGTCCAGCCCCGCTGCCTCACTGGCTCACCATGAGCCCGTCTGTCCCTGCAGCCAACAAGGCCTCTGCTGTTCCCCGCTCAATGTTATGTTTTACTCTCTAAATATGTTGGAGAAAAAAAAAAATCTGTCTGTACATCTGTCTGTCAGTCAGGTTATTTCAACCCTCGCAGGGGCGAGAGTCTTAGGGTTTGGGTTAAGGGCTGTTTTCGCACAGTCACTTTCAATTAGTCAGATATTAAAAACGCAATGTATGGCTGTAGCGCTGTGCCTAATTTGCATGATGGTACACAGTGTCTATATGAGTTACATTTTTTAATGGATACATGGACAAATACCAATGTTGGAATGCTGGTTATGATGCTCAGTCAAACAGTGTGGATCCTTCTCTGGCACTTTGGTCTTTTTTCTGAATTCACTCTGTAAACACAGACCGCTGATGGTCAGTTCAAGGAAACGAGTTATTTTCATCAATTAAAAAATAGCAATATGATGATTACTTGTTAGGTGCTATGTAAATACTGTGAAAGTATCATAGCAGTCAGTCCATCAATATGAAAATGTGCAGTAAACTGGAATTCCGTAACTTTGTGATGTCATCCACCTCTCTGAGCTACGCCTCCAGCATGGCCCACCTGGACACAACTTTTAACAGTTAGTTTCTCCAAAGCTATTTTCAGATATCGGCTCTTATGTTTCTTTTAGCCGTGCGTCTGTTGCTCGACAATTTTTACTGAGGGGCTGGCAGAAGAAAGTCCGGAGAATGTCCGCAGTCAACTGATATTTGCATTTGAGTTCTGACCTCCGATTGGTTTCAGGAGATTATACGGAATGTCTGAAATTAGCTCGAGTGACTTAAAGACTCACAGTTAAGAGATAATATTCAACCCCTGGAGTCGGAGCTCTGAGAAAAAAAAACTACTTAACTACTTGACGGCTTTGTCTCTAGCTGCTGCCCACTTCAGCATATTTCTTATATGTCGTGTTCCAGCCTTGTTCTACCAGCTGCCAAATTACAGCCATGAAATCCCCAGTGGCCGTCTGCAGTCATGCCTGTTCCTCTGTCTGGCCTTGATGCTCACTGGTGGAGGCAGCCAGGTGCAAACCCCAAATCACACCTGAGCACTTTAATCTGAATTTGATGGTCTGGCTCACTTCAGTGCTGAGCGAAGGTTATTTGCATTTTCATAAATTGTGGCAAGCTACAGTATTATTGCATCACCCATTGTTATGTTTCACTTACCAATGAGTCAGAATAGAGGCTCAGACGCTCTCTTCTTTTCTTATTGCTATTGGTTGACCAACTCAAAAAGCCCTGTGTCTGAAAGAGGAAATGTAATAATAATGTAATACTACATTGAGAGAAGACAGGACCTTATATTTTATTTTCAATGAATGTCACTACACTGTAACACACATAAATACACACTTGCATGAACGCTCAGCAGACTGGCTCAGCAAGGTCTCATTGATTTGTTACTGCCATGCTCTGCATTGCCTGGAGACGCTACATGATGTCAAGGCTGATGTGTTCGTGTGCAGGTGACATCCGTTTATACTCGGCCATAATCAATGGCTATGAACAGCAGGCTGCGTGTGTGTGTGTGTGTGGTCCTGTGTCGTGGAGATAGTGGACTGTTGGTTCCAGACACCCCCTCCTTCCCAAGACAGCTCAGCTAACTGGTTAATTTCTTTACGGACCTCAAGCCACCCCGGGTCCACGGCTGCTGGTGCCGGTCACGCCTTCGGGCTGGGAAACCAGAAGTGAGAAAAGACACGTGCCATGACAACATGTGAGCCACATTGATAAGACTCATATCCTTAGTTTCAGAAAACTTCCAATGAATCTCCATCCTCTTCCCTTCGTCCAAACAGATAAAACATTCTCTGTGTGTTTCTTTGAAGTCTGTTTTAAGAGAAGGTGATGGGATTCAACAAAGGGTTTGGGGATAGAATGGGAACACAGGGAATTTATTTTAAGGGTGATTCTTTTTTTTTGGCTGCCTCAGGTTTCTGACTCCACACACTCTCTCCATGATATTTTTCTATTAGCTGCTGTTCCGTTCATGCTGTCGCTGCACCCTGTGTTATGTCCTTCAGGGCTGGACAGTTTCAATGAAATCTTCTCTTCAGGGCTGTGTAAAAGTAATGACACAGCTGACTTTCACAGTAATGTCCTCCTCGATAGTACCGCATCTGAATATCCATATTTTTTTCTCATACATAGTTTAAACGTGAGGGTTTCACTGCAGAGCTGCCTCTTACTGGGGACAGTTGGTCTTGCCATAATAATAAAAGTGCAACAACGGAAAAAGATAAAGAGTGGCTCTGTTGCAGCTGAGAGAAAACGGATGATGGATAATAGAGTAAGTTAAAAAGTGACAAAGCTTTGATATTGACGTGGCAATGTGGAATTATGAAAATAAATGTTTTTATCTACTCACATACACTAATCATACCAGCTCTCTGTATGGTAACGAGGTTTATCCGTATAATGTTGTTTTCTAGAAGTGAAGGTGAAATTGAATGACTAATGTCGAGTTATATGTTTTGTTTTTGTGATATTTACGTCTTTATTAACAAAGCCGTGACATGATAATACCATGAGGTCCTTGCAAATACAAAGCCCTACTTTTCTCATCTTCTGTCAGTGGAAAGATTTTTAGTTTTCCTCTGAGGACCTTTCAAGTCTTCTCCTCAGACATGAGATAGTTTAGCAACTTCACACCCTGGATCAGCTCTGAGACCACATTGCATATCTGCTCTTTTCTTAAGCGGTGCTGCTAACCTTGTCTATAATCTATACCTCTCTTTCACCTCTTAGTTATCCTAGCCTTCTTTTTGAGCTTATGTAAAAATGCATGTTGACAAAAATGTTTTGATGTGTTTTTTCCTTTGTGGATAATCAACCCTTTACCATGTGTCGTGCTGTCATGGTCAGACCCACTTCAGTGTTTAGATTTAAGAATTGGGGGAAGGTTTGGCAGGTGATTCATCAAGGTTTCGGAAAGAGTGTTTCCATTGTAAGGACAAGGAATGGCATGTGGTGGTTTTGGCAAAGCTCCACAAACTGGAGAGGCAGAAGGACTTTTGACGTCATCGGGAAACGTGACCCATTTCTCAAGAGGCGAGGAGCCTTGGGCTGGTTGAGCAGATGTTGCACAGATGATCCTGTGCACATGCACACACACACACACACGCAAATCTACCCTGTAAGCACACTTTCTACTTTGCTTTATTTTCCGTTAAAGTACCCATAGAAAAAGAAACGGCGGCACAGAAACTTAAGCCAGTCTCACGTTTGGTTTATGGTTGTGCCTGGGCAGGAACTGATGTGGTTATCAGCTTGTGCACAGGCAGTAGACTAGGAGCATGAGAAAAGGGAGGTTGTGAGAGGGTCATTCAGGTTTTACACATACTAAGCTTTTTGTTAGGAACACCTATACACCTGCTTATTTGTGCAATTAACCAATCAGCCAGTCGTGTAGCATAAAATCATTCTGATACAGGTCAGGAGCTTCAGTCGATTGTCACATGAAACAGTGCCTCTGCTGTGTCATGGTTGTTGGTGCCTGACGAGCTAGTTTGAGAATTGTTGAAACTGCTGTGGCCCTGGGCTTTTCATGGACAACAGTTTAGAATTGACTCAAAATGGTGTAAAAAAAGACATCCAGCAGCAGTTCTGCAGATGGAAACAACTTGCAGATGAGAGAGCTCCGAGGAGAATGGTCAGACTGGTTGGAGCTCACACAAAGGCAACAGTATCTCAGATGACGACTCTTTACAACTGTGGTGAGGAGAAACGTATCCAAGCTTGAGGCTGATGGTCTACAACAATAGGAGACCACGTCGGGTTCCACTCCTGTCAGCCAGCGATTGAAAACTGAGGCCCTAGGCTCAACAAAACTGGACAATTGAAGACTGGAAAAATATGCCTGGTTTGATAAATCTCTATTTCTGCTCAGGCACATTGATGGTTAGGTCAGAATTTGTTCCCAATAGCTTGAATCCATGGACCCTACCTGCCCTAAGTTAAAGGTACTGCTGGTAGTGTAATTGTGTGGAAACAGTTTTCTGGCACACTTAAAGTCCCTTATTACCAATCAGTCAATACTATTTGAGTATTGATTGTGTTCCTACAAAAGTGCTTGACAAGGTGACGTTAGGCCTTAGAGAAACACCAGTTCAGTTCTCCACTGGCTCCATCAGCCAGAGGCAATCTCCTCCCATCACTGCCATCACTCTGGCACTTTCAGACATTACATAAAGCTTTTCTTCCTGCTCTGTCAGCTCATTAGACATGCTATGGTGCAGTACCGGGTCTCTTTATCTCTCTGCTTTTTGCACCTTTGATTGAAAATGTAAAGGCTGTCTGTCATAGTGCTTGTTCTAAGAGATTGGGGACATCAAACTGCTCCAGGCTGACAGACATTTCCAGTGCAGCATCATAAAATGAAACCCAATACTTTTGGCCCTCTGTCTCCTTTGGCATTTTTATCTCATTATATTTGTTTAGCTCCTATAGACAATCACGATTAACCGACATAGGTCAGATAGATGTATGTGAAAGGTGTTGCTTATAGTCACAGTATATGAACTTTGAAAAACCCACTGCTGCCTTGCTCAGCAGCAAACAGACTTGTGGCAGACAGAGACGTTAGTATGGGGGCCAGTATTCTAGAAATATCAATTGTGTGTATATGTGTGTGTAGAGTTGTTTAAATAAATATCAATCGTAGTGCATGTATTCAGATTGTAAATGTGTAAAAAAAATCAGAAAATATGTAATGAGATTTGCAAGTCCACTAAGATTTGTACATGTGAAGACAAATAAGCAGAGGTATGGCAAGCAAGGCAGCAATTTTTTGTCATTTTACTCATACGCCCAAAGACATGCACATGAGGTTATAGATTGCTCATAGGTGTGAATGTTAGTGTCAATGGTTGTGGATGGATGGATTTTACTCTTTATTTGCTTTATGTCTAAATTACATTTGCTAAAAATTTCGCCAACATAATGTTGATGTCCTTATTGTATTTACAGCTTATATTGTTTTGCCTCCAAGTGGCCCAAAACTCTGCTTCTCTGGTTGTTTCAAGGTGTTTTTCTGCTTTTCTCTTTCTGTCTTTTTAAAATATTTTTTGTCAGATTATTGTTTAGTCATCTGCCACCATGTGAGTCCTAACTCAGTCTCCTGTGGGAGTTGATAATGCTTCGTCTAATCTGATTTCAGCCTCTAAACTTGATACACACATCACGATTTGTGGTGTAACTGATCGTGTACATAATTTGTGGTAATGAGGAGGAAAAGAACTCAGGCATTGCACAAATTTCATATAGATGAAATCAAACCCTGGACACAGTATGTTCATTTGCGATGCCTGTAGCAGTCCTCACTCTCTTGGAGAAGTTAGTGAGCAGAGCCTGCCGATCTGCAATCTGAGCGTCTTTGGGATCTTTGTCTCGACATCACAGGTTTGACTTATCCACAATACGAAGATTTATTTTATGTTGCATATAGTGTCTCTGTTCATAATGGAGTAGGAGCATTTCTCCATTTCAAAAAATTGTATAACTTCACTACCTGCCAAGCCGCAGCTGGCAGTCAGTTTCCTATTTCTGACGAAAAACTGCCAAGTGTCTAAGATCTATGGAAAAGGAAAATATCAATTCCCATTGATCTTAATCATAAGCTTGGCTGTGTGCTATTGATATGTTGATAGTGTTTAGTATTTGAATCTGGATCCGCTTTTGCAGCCGCTGCTCCGTCTTTTGTTATTTTTTCCTTAGGGAAAAGTTAGAGGCTATATCGTTTCAGGCAGATGTCGGGTCAGACAGTTATTTTTCTCTGCGTTTGGAATTCAGACAAAGTCCAGACAACAAAATGGTGGCTCCTGCAGTGGGAACTCTTCTCACACTGTCCGTGATCTCATTATTTTGGAAATGTCAGTGGTAATGAAGATTGGTCGCCTTCAAGAAGCAACTTCACTTACTGTGACTAAGGTCTTAACGTCTATCGTTGAGCCCAGATCCTTGTGGTTGTGTTCTTCCGCTACTGTTGCGGGACGGTGAGCTGAGAACAGACCTGACAACATTACATGCTTATAAAGTTTATTTCTGCTTCGTTTCACATGCGCCCTTATTGTTGCTTGACAGCAGGAATGCACTTGGATGTCGAAGGAAATACAAACAGACGACACTACGCACACACACACCTGTATTGAAGCGGCCAGTGTCTGTGATGTTGCCACAGATGTAATAAGCACTCATTCATTTCCACGTTGGCAGAATATTAAGACCGATTCAAGGGCCGGTAGATGAAAAGGTCAGTTGGCTTGGTTTGAGTTAGTGTTAGATTTCCATCATCGTGACCCACGTTCTACCAAGCCTGGTCAAAACTACACAAACGGTGTCTCTGAAGCCCTGGACAGCCTGAATTCTGCTAGAAAGCCAATAGTCTGCCCTCTCTCCTCCTCTCTCCTCCCCTCAAAACTGACCTGCCGTTGGTTTACTTCCTTCCCTTTTTACTTGCCCTCAACAACGCTTGTCCAAACAGCAGCATAACTTTCCCCCTTATGTGTTTCCCTTTCTCCCAACGTGCCATTTTCCAGAATTCTTCCACTTTTTCTCGGCTCCCCCACCCAACCCTCGCACCTTTCATTGTTTCCAGACAGTGGTGAAACATACGGAGGGGAAATGTGTGGAACGATAAAATCTGTTTGCATGGAGAAAGACACACACACACACACGCACAGAGGAGGAATTGTTCCAGGAAAGTGGCATCTGTGCAGGCCATTAGACAGGGATTCAATGGACCTGTGCGGCCCTTTTACATGTGGTGGTCAGCTGCTGGAAAGGAACTGGAACCAGGGGTCACATTTGAGAGAAAACATTAGGGGAGATGATGCATGTTGGACACACACACACGCACTAACTTCAAAGTCCTATCGTGCCCTTCACCGCCACCCTGGTAGCGTCAGATCACAGCAGACAACGACCCTGTGGGCTACAAAGTAAACCCTGACTCTGTCTCACACGTCTGGAGGCTCAACACATTTGAACACTCATCTCCTCCCTGGGTCACTCCTTGAATCACAAGCCCTGAAAAGTTGGACATTTGTTCCAAGGGAGTCTGAGGATCAGGAATAAAGGTCTGTGGAAGTCTCTCATCAGTAGCTAAAACAGACAGATATTATTGTAAGCAAAGAAATGGTACTGTTGAGTGCAGGTCTAGATCCCCTTGAACGAGTGATGAAGAAAGCAGAGGGAGTGAGAGAGTGAGGGAATGTTTTGCAGAGGGTTTGGGGAAGTGGAGTGTGGAGGAGGCCTTCCTTTCAGACCCTGCAGCTGTGATTCATTAGTATATTTGTGTTGTTAGGTCTGAGTTGACTGGACCAAGTGTGGACCCAGGCCAGACCAGGCCAGGAAATTTCCCACTGAGCAAACGACACATGTATTTAAAAATGTTCTCACTGCTTTTATACCGTGGTGCAAAGAGAGATTCCAATTCCATGTTTAAGTGATTAAACATAATGTTAGGAGGTTGTCCATGCATTCGTACATACGTCGATTCTTGTGAACACAATATCTCAATCTCGGAATTCTTTCAAATTCAGGATAAAGGTTTGGTTGAACTCAAGAATGAACTCGTTAGTCTGATGGTAAAACGTCAAAGCTCAAAGTACCTGTGACCTCATAAAGCAAATTTTTTGCCTTGTGTACACAATATCTCTATGACTTCCTGAGGGAATTCCTTCAAATTTGGTGCTAATGTGTACTTAGACTTGTGGATGAATTGGTTAGACATTAGATGTCAAAGGTCAAAGTCACTGGGGGGTTAGGGTAGGGTTAGGTTTAGTCAGGTAATGTTAATGAGGGAGAATTTTTGTTGCTTCTTTGTAAACGTTGCTTCTGGGTGGTACATGTTGTTGGTCAGCCTCTGGGAAGATCCTGCTCGTGTTGTTTGAATATGTGTTGTGTCAGAGCACCTGGTCGGAGCCTCAGGCAGCGGATGTGACTGCACATGCTGCATGAATACGAGTCTCATTAAGTTCACTGGCCTGCCAGGTGGACTGCAGCTTTCTTTAGTGTGCACACACACACACGCATGGCGTACAGTGTGTTGCATGAATGTATGCATGTGTGCTTGCTAATAGGTGCACAAATAAGACACTTTCACACCCTTTGCGGGGACAGACAGCAGGAGGGAGAGCTGTTGGGCTGTTGGTAAGCCTCTAATTAGATCAACTCAGATATGGTATCACTGTAACCAAATTAGTGATGATGCAGAGTGTAGTATATCAGGTTTTGGCCAGAGCTCAGTCACATTTGTGGCAGAGAAGTGACATGGAACACTTGTCCCAAATGCAATAACCGAACTTGCGTAACGCACATTAAGGACAGATGCTGCAGAGGAAGATGGACTGACGCTGGATGAAGCTCACACATGTCACGTTTTGTACAGACACACAGAGGGATAGGTGACTCCAGGGTCAGAACAAACTTTGTTGTCCAATATATTTCAAATTAAAACTCAAACTTTGAATAGTAATGTCCTGGCAAAACATATTGGCTCATATTTATAGCTTTTCACAATTTCTGTGTTTATTATGAATACTGTTCTTTAGAGATTAGTTTAAAGTGGTGTGGAAATTCGACATGAGCAACAAAAGCACTTTTTTTATTATCAGTTTCATTTTTACTCACTTAATTAGAGAGAACATGTTGTACAATGAACAGTTTATTTGCAATTTCTGTCCAGTCATGCTCATTTAAAGAACCCTTTGTTTATTTGTCTGTATGGTGTCGACATATTCAATTTTTGTGAAAATGTAATTTTGATTAAAAAGTTCTTGTAAAACTGCAAGCAATGAACCGTGAGCCCTTTTCAACTTGAAACTTGTTGCAACACTAGATTCTAGTGTTGTGACAGTGGTCTCATTGGGTTGAGTTAAATAAACTTGAAGCCGTCACTTTAACATGAGCATGACAAAGCACTGAAAGTTTGGTTTTGGTTGCCGAATTTCTCTTATCACAGCCTCTCAATCTATAACAAAAGTGAAAACCACAATAACCAGCACACCTCAATCTTTAGGTTATCAAAAATACATTGGATGAATTAATACTTTGATAAGAAAATGCAGAAGGAAGGTCACTAGTGAAAAGCATCTCTCGCATGATGGTTATTTATTAAGGCATCACTGATCAAAAATCAGTGATGCAGCCATTCATCTTTACTTTCAACTATTATCCAGCAGTAGCTCTGCTCTGCTGCTGCCACCAAATACCACATGAGCACTCTTGTCACATCTGAATGAAGATAAACACAAACATAAGGGATTCCCATGTAACAAAGCCAAAAAGCGGTTTGAATAACATTTTAGTTGGAAAACTCAGTTAATCTGATCACAGCGGAATCTGCTGGAGTCAGTCTGTGGTCTTTGGGTCTGTTGACGCTGTCTGGACTCACCTAATGGTCTTTGTGGTGGAAATGTGTCCGGCCCTCAGTAATGGAGTCTGGATCACATGTTTGTCTCAGAATGCTCTTCCCTGATAGGCCTGCTGTTCTTAATTACCAGTGTGACTGTTTATCCACACTGTTTGCCTGGATCCTTATCAGCCCTAACAGTGTTTTAACTCCCAGTGGAGAATGTGTGGGAGATGGGGAGAGGAAGTGTGCAAATGCGTGTGTGTTGTGACGCACAATGGCGCACATGTCAGCGTGCGTGTTTGATGTACTTTGTCAAACACGGGTCAGAATGTGTGGAATGCAGAACATGCAGATTCTGCCAGCGATATGCTCGTGGTTGTGCTGATGAGGTAGAGCGAGCGCTCCTCTGTTGTCACGGCAGAGAGCCGGACTTGTGGTCTGCAGTCACAGAGGCGACGCTCACGCTGAGGTTTCATTGCTGAGCGATGAGTGTTGGAGCTTTTTTTGGCCTCATTCAGCACCAAGGTTAACTGGCAAACTCTGACTTTGCACCTTTTCCATTCCAAATCCCAAGCCCTTGTAAAATTTGGCCAATTTAACTGAGTCTGGGTTGTAAAAATCCAAAGTATCATCATCGTCTGCTTTTCATTTATACTTGAGCTACTAGAATGAGTTGGCACTGTGTGTATACATGTGTGTAATCGCATGCCTTTGTTTGTGTGCGGTGTGGGTGCACGTGCATATGCAAACATGCATGTAACCGGAGCTCTGGCCGTCTCGCTGTGTGTGTGTGAGAAATGGTCCCGGTTTTATTGGCCTGCTCCTCAACAGACTCTATGAGTAATCACATAATGCCTGCTCTGACGTCAGAGCTGTTTCCGTGGTAACACAGTGCTCCCCACTCTGGGGAGGTGCGTTCATTTTTTTTTTTTCTTTCCCCCACATCTTGTCCTGTGTGCGCTCAAAGCTCCGGCCCCGGATGGAGACCTGCCGCTAAGATCTCCTCCCCCTAATCTATAGCTTCACTATTCGCGGGTATGATTAAAGCCCCGGACTTTGGTCTCTTTTACTTTCCACTTCCTTCTTCATTTCATCATCCACCCATCGCTCTACAATTCACTCTGAACCTTTCTCCCTCTCCCTCTCTCTCACTTCACTGTCCCTAATTTAGTAATCCTCTGTCTCTCCTTGCCTCCCAGCTCCATCTCTTTCATGATTCGCCCCCATTTTACTCTCCGTCCTCTCTCTTCCCCTCTCCATTCTTCTCTTCTGCGAAGTTTGCGATGCCCGACAAACCACCTCTCCTATTTCCATGCCAGATGTATTCATTTTTCTCCCTGCCTTTCATGCACTGTTGAATTCCACTGAAGGGCCGACCCCTCTCTTCTTGCAGGTTCTCCTCTCTTTACGGTTTCTCCTTTTTCTTTTTCTTTCCTTGCTCCGGTGTGAGGACGAGCTCGGATGAAAGGGAAAGATACTCTCTCCTGCATCTGTGCCAAATGAGATTAATACGGCACCAGCCGTCCTCGGGGGGTGAGAGGACAATAAAGCAAGTTCAGCTTTAGTTTATCACTTCATCGTAAAGAGGAGTATCATTAAATATTACCCTTTTGTTTAATTTTATAGTTGCTGGAGAGTGCAAAATACATTTTTAATTAATTTTAATCTTTAATCTTAAAATTAAGTCAGATACATTTAGAGCTGCTCTACCTCTCCACTATACTATAATTCCAACTCTGACTTTTTCTTATCGTTAAACCATCGAACTGTCAATGGCGGCCGGTCATTCTGTCTCTCCATAGGAGATGAGGTATCGCTGTTTCCAAAACCCTACAGTGATCCACCGTCCCTTCTGTCTGGATGCAGATGTGTGGCTCTGTTACTCAGCTAGTGTGTGCAATAGGCAGTTAATAGTGAAGACTGACTGGTTGTCTGGGTGACGTGTTTGGGTCGGGAGCAGGGCCGCTGTAATAGACTTTGCGTCTCTGGTAAATCAACAGGGCTCCGCTCGCACAGGTGACCATCTCCATTTTCCAATCAATTAGACCCTTAGTGGAAAACAGGCCGCGTGTCACAGGTGCATGTGGGTGTGGGTGTGTGTGTGTGAAGTTTATTTGTAGATGTGTGTGTGTGAGAGAGAGAGAGGGGAAAAAGTCAGACAGAGGAAGCACAAGGAAAAGTTCATGAGTGTGTGTGACTCTGTGCGGTTTTCCCAGAAAGGCAGCCATACCAGATGACGGCCGTAAAAAACGTGCCGCCTTGCAGCCCAGCCTCGAGTCACGGCTGGGTTTCTGGCTGACTTGGCCTTGACTTTCAGAGGCCTGCGAGGTCAGGCAGAGGCGTGCCCATTAGTGCATTGTTGCATGTGACTGGAGTTGTGACCCGGGACCCTGGGACCACTATCGAACCGTAACCCAGCGAGTCACAGTTGAGGGTGTAATTGCCTGTGGCGAGGCCCATCCTGCCAGCACGGGTCCCCGGTTGTGCACATTTTAGTGTGGCACTGCCGGCTCAGCACAGGGATCAAACCTGGTCAAGGACAACCACAAAGTGAATGAAGCATCCGGGACAGGTGGATTTACACAGTGCTAAGATGATGTGCTAAAGACTTCAAACAAAGTTGTCAAATAATAATTTTTAATATTTGATGGAAGGACAAACCACCCTCTGTCTGCCTACCATCTTTTCTTAAGCTTACTTATTAAAACATATTCTTATCCATGAATCTGTTTTCAGACATGCACTGGACTCCATATAATCTGAAATGATCGGGAGGGCCTGTATGTGAAATCTTGGCTTTTGAAATGAATACAAATATTTCAGTCTGAAAAGAGTTGTCATACATGAGAAGACCCTCACAACAAGATCCAAGAGCTTTTGTGTTTAGAGACAAAACTTCTGTCCGTGTGCTGTTAACAAAAACAAGTGATCTCCACAATGTGTATGTTACATCCAGCCTGCTGCCTGCTGGGCCCCCCCCTGTGGAGACAGAAAGACAAACTCCAGAGAAAGTCCGGACCCCATTGTGGGGACATTCTCAGGAGTTTATGGCTTATGAAAAGAGTAAGGAGCTATTTTGTCTCTTTATGAAAGAAAATGCACTACTATGCTAAACAATCTCCCTTTTGACTTGACAAATCCATCATGTGGCCATCGGCTTCCACCGTCTGACTGCTCATTATTGTAGCCAGTGGCGGCTGGTGAAATTTTTTTTGGGGGGGGCGCACTTGGGCGGCGCGGTTTAAATAGCCCACCGCAATGAGAGAAAAAAAACTCCGGGGTGCTCCGGTCCTGTGCTCCGGTCCGGGACCCGGTCCGGGACCCGGTCCGGACGTCCCCGGGGACATGCTCCTCCGGGACCGTCCCCGGGGACGTCCCGGTCCCCGGGGAGGTGCTCCGGTGCTCCGGGAGGTGCTCCGGTCCCCGGGGACGTCCCGGTCTCCGGAGCACCGGAGGGAGGTGCACCTGGGGAGGTGCTCCGGTGCTCCGGGAGGTGCTCCGGTCGCCGGGACGTCCCCGGGGACGGTCCCGGTCCCCGGGGAGGTGCTCCGGTGCTCCGGTGCTCCGGGAGGTGCTCCGGTCCCGGTCCCGGAGGAGCATGTCCCCATGCACGTTAACATGTGGTTAAAAATTTCAGCTGATTATTACTGATCGATAAAACTACACACACGACACAGTAAACAACAATGATTCTATCTGTCCACTGTCTGTCCTTTACCTGTCTCACTCAGTGCTCCGGGACCGGAGCTGCACCTCCGTGCAGATTAAAAGTATCTGCTAACTATGCAGCTCCTGTAGATCAGTGATAAGGTTTCTGATTGGACAGTCCTGTCAGCATGATGTATAAGAAACCCTTTCATTGGCTGTAGGCGTAAGTGAAGTGCTCCCATGGCTCGAACTGTCATCCGCCATTGAGAAGCTGTCCTTGCTCAAATGTTCCTGCCCCTTTTGTTGGCTTCCATAGACTTCCACTTGCCCGGCGCCCACAGGGAGGAGTGGCTTCTCTCTCAGTGATAATGAATGGCAAATATATTACCAAATATAATATATTAAGTGGTTTTTGACAGGGGCTTACGGTCTCCGGCACACATTTAACGCTTTAAAACAGTACATTTCTTACTAAATTATTTGATATATAATGTTTTTTGACATGTAATTTTTTTTTTTTTTTTCATCTCAAAATTGTAGGGTGGGCGGCGCCCCAGCGCCCTGTATGACGAACCGCCACTGATTGTAGCTCTGATCAGTCTGTGATGTGGTAATCACTCACGGGGAATGGTTTCGAAGTGGATGCAGGTTGGGTGAGGTCTCCTCCTCCTCCATTATTGTCTCCAGGGTTTTTACAGTTTTACTGTGACGACCAGATCTGTAAGCTCCTCATTCACACCCCCACTCCTCTTCCTTATCCCTGCTGGTTGTCTGTACCCGATCCATGTGGGCCATGCTGGTACTGCCGTGCTAATCAGCTTAGATGGGGGAAAACTCAAACGTTTTGTGGTCTGTTTACCATTGGACTGATGCGCACATGCAGATTATACATGTGGCAATTTTTTGGGGATGGAAATAAAGAACTATGTGCACAAATTTCCACAAATTGTAACTCCAGGGTGGCCATTTTGTATTTACAAGTCTTACACAGTACGGCCTCATCAACGGCGCAGTAGAGGCTGTTTATTGCTGAGTTTTATGATACCTCTGTTCTGGTTTACCTTCCTAATTAATTGAACTACTTCCCATAATACTGAATTATCCTATCCAATTGGGCATTTTTCTATTCAGGATTGTGAAAACAACCCTGGCTGATGGTCGTCATTTATCCAGAGCTGCGGCAGACGTTATTTGTTTCTGCTTTTTCTTGGTCTACGGGAAGTGCAATTACTGCAATTACAGATGAGAAGTCACACTACCTTCGGGCTACAGAGCAACTTTGTTGGACATATATGGGATGTGAACCCCTGCTGAACACAATTTAAAAACCAGAGTAAATCTCTCTTTTCATTGTTTGATTAATTATCCTGCCAGCGTTACTGATTCGCCAATTAAGAGAATAACAAATGAGGATTTGGTCCGTGCAATGACGGAGCTCAATTGAACGCGGCCTCCATCACACTCGCTGTTATGTTTCCTCCTCTCTCATGGTAGCAAGATGAGCCTGCTGTTCTGTGGTGTCTTTGGAGCATAGCGTGGGGAGCAGAGTGTTAAAGGCAAAGGTCTTGGCAAATTATTTCCTCAGCTGTGCCACGGAGAGGACTGTTTAGGATAGGCTAAGAATGTGGAAGGTCTCTGAGAGTTTTGTTGTTGTACATGCTCCCTGTTGTGAGAGTTTTTTTGCAGCAAGAGAATGCGAAGCATAAAGCTACCATTTTGTCAAGTAGAAAAACGAACCAGTTAAGGTTAAGGACGTGGAGATGTTTTTTACTGACAACTAAAAAAGCAGTTTTTCCGTGCGCATGTTCAAATATATTGTACAAATACATGTAAACAATCAAATAATGTTTTATTTGTTACTAATTAGTTTTCCTGTTAACGTTATGTTATGTATTTGCTGCCTGGATTAAGTTAAATTGATGTTTTTTCCAGTGAAGGAGGTGCTACACTTTTGTCCTGCATGAAACCCATAGAGAGGTGGTCAGCAGTGAAAACTGCATGTGTACTTAAGTTTAGGCAAAGAAAGCACTTTGGTTAATAGGTGTGGTCAATAAATAGGGTTTATTGGTTATTTTTAACTGTGTTTTAACTGACCATTGATTGAGTCCGTTTTAAACAAAGACCACAATCTTCCTGTTATCCCTTAAACAAGTGCAATGAACGCTTGAGCAGTTTAACTGTGGTTGCAGGGGCCACAAGCCAGGATTGTGTAGAAAGAGCAAACACGGTAAAAGAACAGATGAAATACAAAGTTGATGATGCTTCATCCTGTTTTCATAGCATCAGATAACCTATGAAAACCAACCCTACCAGAAAAAACAGACATTAGGACACACATCAGTATGATAAGAACTACCTATAAAGACAAAAAACATCTTTGAGAAAGATCTATTTGTTGTGTACTTTGACTCTTTAGTTTGACCCACGTCCCATCCACTGACACTCTTCACATCATAACTTCCCCCCTCCTGTGTGCTATACAGATTCAAATGATTCCTCCAGCTACTACATATGCATATACTGTAGGATCCATGTTTCCACCATTGTCCTCTTTAATATAAGAATGAAAAATACTAACTCAAAAATGAGCTTCCAACATGACAAGCAAAACCACAAAAGCTCTATAATGCAGTTTAAAACGGAAATGTTCATGCATATTTATGTAGAGAGAGTTGTTTGTTCCCTCTACCCATCTCTTGACAGCAGTTTTGCAATTATTTATGAATTCCATGTTTTAAGTGGAACAGGAAGACTATTTCAGGCAGGAGCTGCTCAGGAGCACACAACTGTTTATGAAAACAGATGGCGAATACAAAGCAGTGCTTATTTATTTGATCAGGAAAAGAAGAATGCAGCGAGCACTGTTCCAGTGAATGATTGCTGCTTTTATAATGTATGAACTCTGATCCCACTGTTCCTCATCATCTGAGACAGTATCAGTGAGAACTAAGACGGATGAATGTGCGGAATGCGAGCTGACGTCACTGGATGCTCTGTTACTGCAGTCACATGGCTAGGTAAACACAAGTAGCCGTTTGGCCTGCTGTGTGTGGGTGGCACCAGTGGCTCTGATCAGAAGGATTCAGGATAAAGGTTGTTCTCTTTACGGGTACAAGTGTGAAAAAAAGAAACAACTACTTTGTGTACAGTATCTTTACTGGGATTTTTTCTATGCTTAAAGATCAAACTAAAGAAATGTTGGTTAAAAAATGTTTTCCTAGCTTGTGGTCACCCTTAATGCTGTTTCAGATCCTAAACACACATACATGCACACTGTTGCACAACTTCGTGCACACGGACATGGAAACAGAGCCACGCACAAACATACAGTGTGTGCTGTATCGGGATATACTGTACTGTTCATACAGATGTTTGTGTTTACACCAAACATTTTGAGTATTTTACATTTTATGCTACTTTTAAACTTACACTCCATTACACTTGGAGAGAAACAGTTCAAACTGATGTTCACATAATCATATTACAACGTTATCAACCATGGGCATTGCATGCATGTGATTGGCTGACACAGCAAAAGTCGAGCCCGGTTCAACCTATTTGCTGGACGACCCATGTGTTACTTTAGTGGAGGCCCATGCAGTGGCATCACTCTGTACATCATGATACACTGTGTTAAAGGCATGACTAGTGCATGACACATTGACAACACATTATCGCTGCTATTTAGTGGGACAGACAGCTTTGATTCCACGAAACACTTTTCAGGTGTTTCAGATGTAAACAGTGTTTTAGCCGAGGCCAACTCTTCTTCAGATGTTATAAAACAACAGCATACTGCTCATGTGGTGTCATCCAAGTGTTAGCTAGCCCCGACATTTATATTCTACTCAAAACTGCGTAATTTACACCATGTTTCAAGCCTAAAAGTCCCCTACCGGATGTGGCGATGCTAGCATAGGTAGACACACGAACATGCACCCCACTAATGCAGAGTGTGTGTGGTGTTCTGAGGGGGCCCATGGGTACGTTGACACAACTGTGAAGAGGCTATCAGAGGACATTTAGACTAAAAACATGGTTTAAATGATGCAATTTTGAGTCGAATATAAATGACGGGTCGTCCGGGACACCTGGAAGACACCACACAAACAGTTTGTAGGCATGTTGTGTTTTTTCTGTTGTTTTATTATGTTTGAAGAAGTGGGCACCACTTACTTCACTTGTATTGGATTTGGCTGCAACGCTGTTAAGCCCTGAAACTCCAGAAGTGTTTTGTGGACTCAAACCTTTCACCCACCCCTCCATCAGCATAGTGGCGAGTAGATAATGAGTGAATTTTTAGCCAGGTTTCCAAGATGGCTATCAGCGTGATGCCTGAATTCTTAATTGTTCTGCCCATTTCCACATAGTGAGCAGTCCACCAGAGTTTGTCAGCAAACGCCATCTCTTTTTCCCCTGTACCTTTATGGTCCCCGCAGACCAACTGCATTCCCTCATTCTACATGGGGAAACTAGAGCCCGCTGGGAATTTCACTGACAAAGCAAGCACTTTACAAGCTAATGGTGGAAAAGCTGCCCATGGGGCTGACTGTATCTTCTTCTTAGGAGGACTGGCTCAGCAACACAAATCCCTTCACCTGCAAAAAAGAGGAAGAAGAGATTTATGCCCCTACATAGGTACACATGCATTTTATTAGAGGCTGGCATTCACACACTTTCAGTGTTTCACTTTAAGTACATCACTCACATCACTGTCTGTTTACAGGAGTGCTGTGGGAATAGGGATTGCAAATGTTCTATGAGAAGCTGTGTGTGTGTGTGTGTGTGTGTGTGTGTGTGTGTGTGTGTGTGTGTGTGTGTGTGTGTGTGTGTGTGTGTGGCCCTCTCTTTGATGAGCACAGACAAAGCACAGAACGCTTACCTTGCTGAGTCAGGCCCTGTGGATAAAAGATGAAATAACGTATGAAGTGGAGGCAGCATGCGTGGACAAATTCCCATACTGCCTTGCCTTTGACTGAACTCTGTGTCCTCAGACTCTCATCTCCTATCTATCAAATTATCTCATAGCGAAGCTTAAGTTGGACACTCGAGCAAGATCAGTGCCTTATCAAAAAATTCACTGTAGCCAATAATAGCAATTTCCAAAAGTTCAGCGTATTTGCCTCAGTTTTCATGTCTAGGTCAACTCCAAATTGTTTTGTTATTCAAGTGTTCATTAACTTCTAAAAACCCCTCTTTGACGTAGATCACCTCCTCCGAAAGAATTATTGCCTGCCTACCCGGTCAGACTTATGGCTTCATAAAAACATTTTATTGTGGAACTGTAACACCCTGCCCTGTTGTCTGAGACCTGCACTGTGCATGAAACTAGCACACATCCATCCATTTTTCATAGCTTAAATAAGACCTGTGAGCAACAAAATAAAGGAAAAATATAGCTAACCCTTTTTATTACACTGCACTCTTAATCCTCTGGCCTTTCGTAATATAATTCATAAACGTAACAGAGAGTCTTTAAGAGGACACACAAATCAATATTACATTTCCATTTTGCAATGAAAGCTGGGCAGTAAATTATCCCAAGTGGCTGAAACGGGCTCGAGGGCTGAAGCGCTATTGTTGATGGACGGCGGGAAGTTGGGCTGTTTATCTCAATGCTGTCCATCTTCCTTTTTTTGATGAACATTCGACCAGGACAATAACATATGAAAAGCACATATAAGGTGGAATTAGCGGTATAGTCACTTCTGGGGAATATTTCATCTGCTGAGTGAGTGACAGCACAACTTTACTTCCTGTGAATTTCAGAAGACAAAAAGGGAAATTATATTCATAAAACTGCAGTATTTGTTCTCAACATACCCTTCAGGAATGGGCTGCTTGCTTGACCTTTAAATAGTCAGCATATGGTGCAGAGTGAAGTTAGAAAACTTTGCATACATCCTAACTGGTTTATCCGCAATGAAGATTTTTTTTGTAAAATGAAACATAATGTGCTCTGTTACTGTTTACCCCTGTGGCTTATATGTTTCTTTGAATGATTGACTCAATTGCTTTTTCATACACTGCGTGTTGGCTGTTATCGGAGGTCTGTTGAGCAATCCACCTAATCTTCAGGCGCAAGTTTACAACTTTTCAAATTAAAAGCTCTGAAATTCGGCTTTGTATAAACAATTTCAGCATAAAAATTAACCTTATGTATGTTATCAAATTATCATAATGATCTGAGGGTGATTTTGACCAGCAGTTTGCGACCTATGTAGTTTATCAGAGGACGTAGAAGAAGACATGTTAAACACGTGTTTATTCAATCTTAATAACTTAATATTAAACGTATCACTCGTCCAAATCGCACCAAACTTGTCATTTCACTTCCTCAGGCAATTTACAATACACATTCTAAAATGAGTGGTTTGCAATACATGCTTTCCACAGACGGACAGACAGACAGACGTTTGAGGAAGTAGGTATGAGTGGCAGTGTGACAACCGATTTGCTCGGACGTAAATCTTTGAAACAAAGTGTTCTGCGGCCAGCGAGGATCCGCGTCTGTTGACACACTGGTCGCCGTCTGAATCGACTGTGAATTAAACCGCACAAAAGCCTACTGGCACCTTGCAGACTGAACAGGGCAGAGGGCCGTAAAACAAACAAACAAGTGAGGGCTGTGTTCCCTTCTCGGCTCTCCAGGCCCCAGCAGTAATCCTGACTGGACCATTATACACTAATGGCTTTGGCATGCTGTTTTGAGGTGGTTTGCCAGGTCTATATACCCAGCCAGATCCCCTCTTTTTCACCCAGCTGAAAGTACGGAGCTGGGAACCAAACTGCTTGAGAGAGGGAGCCAGCCAGGACACATAAGTAAAGAAAAACAATGTTTGCACAAATTATATCACACCAAAAAAAAAAAATCTAACCATGATTCCTCATGGAAGTGGTTTTAAAAATATATTCATACCATACAGGCTTTCACGAGGAGATCTTTTTTATTTTGCTTTGTCTATGACTCATTTCTTACCACCATGTTCACTTTTGAAGTCAGAATATGGGGTACTCCCAATGAGGTTTTCTCTAGGCCACGGCATCCTTGTGGCACCGGCTTTCAGGCTGGGAGCTCGACAGCTCTATCTCTGGTAGAGACCCACTCTCTGGGTTTCTTCTGGGATCAGGCTAAGTCTCTCCCAGGAAATGTAAAGACGATAAATCCCATTAGTCACACTTTAGAAATTAGAAGAGTCTGAGTAAGAAAGTGTGAAGAGTAAGGGGAGGGGTAAGTAGAAAGCCCAGTGCAGACACAACGCTGGTGTGAGAAACATTAAAAGGGTCGAATTTGTATATGTGGATGTTTTAATGCACATGCATGTGCGGTTTAGTTCATTAATTCTGTGTGTGTGTGTGTGTGTGTGTGTGCTTTGACAAGCCGGTGCAGAAGGGCGAGAACATGAGAGGCTGCGGATGCCGAGCAGCTTTTAGGTGTGTGTGTGTGTGTGCTAATCTCCGCGTACACACAAATGTGTTCCTCATTCCCCGCAACACGGCCTCCTCCACTTTGGCAGCCCACTTCAATAGTTCCCTTTCCTCCGGCGATGACGCAAATGACCCTCGATGACTGACCCCCACGGTAAAACCTGTAAAACATTAGCCAGCGTGAAAAGGAATGACTCTCCATGTACTCTCCCCGCAGCGGGCAGCCAGGGAAGGATTTACAGGCGTCCTTCCAGCGGATGGCTGTCGTGCTCACCCGCCCGCTTGCTAGGGGTGGATGTGGGGTGAGGTTTTTGGAGTCACCTGGATAAAGAGCCAGACAGTTTGAGTCAGAATTGTTTTTCTGCCTGGACCCAAGACTTTCCGCACTATTCCCGCAGTTATACTCTGTACTGTACACAGCCCTATTAGGTATTAACACCTTAATATCTGTTTTCCTTTGCCTCCTTCTATTACTATTAAATTGTGTCCAATTAAATTCAGATTATGAAGACATTTTACAAGGAGAAGGATGTTTACTTAATGAAAGTTGAAAGAAGGCGAATAAATTAAGGATAGAAATTATATTAATTATATAACAGTGTTCATCTGTTATACATTTTTTATCATGTTAAAATCTAGCCACCATTTAGGTATGTTGTTCATTTTCAATGTTGGTGTATAGGCTGTTTCTGTAGAGCAAAAGCTAAATTTCAAAATATCTTTAACCGAAAATAACAGAAGATAATCTATTACTGTGATGGCCTGTATCCATCTACACTTCAAAGCGAGAGATAGCTCAACCACAGCAGGTAGATCAGGGGGTTCATTTAAAGGACATTCATTCTAATAATTATACTGGATGAATATTTATATTATTAAAACTGGTGCGACAAAGTTCTGGCATCATCAAGGTGAATCCTGCAAATACATTTTTAAAAAGACAGTTTCCCAAAGAGGGTCCCAAGAGAGAAGAAGCTGTATGACACTGATTATGAGAATACCTCCATCTGCAGGTGCAAATCAAGATTACAACTCGTTTTCAAAAGCCATGAGGAGCAATATAGAGTTTACTGCGGCTCCAATGCCCATGAAAGTGAGTACAAGGGTATTCGATTGGTGTCCTCACTAAGCTGCTGTCATTTCTGAAGCCCTGCACATAAGTGAGACTAAGTAGAATCTGACCTACTTTCTTTGGGAGTGAAAGTGAGTGCAGGGGTGTCTGAGGGACGTTGAGCTCCGCAGATGTCAGAACGTCTTTGACGGAGGATAATATATGAAACCGAGGTAGAATAAGTGAGAGCATTTTCAGAGACCCTGTGTGACTCTGAGTCGAGTGTGTGTGCGCAGTCAAGTCGGCATGTGTAGGAACTCATGACTTTGCAGACCTGAGTGTAAGTGAGTAAGGGCATAGTGGGTTTAATTGGACAGAAGAGATGGTGCATAAAACCCTGGGGTCGAGCTGATTTGAAATCCTGCCGACTGATCTCCTGGTTCTTTAATTAACCCAGCCTCTCTCTCTCTCTCTCTCTCTCTCTCTCTCTCTCTCGCTCTCTCTTCAGCTTCTCTTTTCTCCAAACCAGGTTATATTATTCTCATATAACCCGTGTCCTCCATGGACACCAAATTCAGGTCCCGGCAAATCCAACACACTAGTGAGTGAATACAGCTCCCGAAGATCCAAGTAGACACACATCAACTCCTCTCATATCAAACCCATAATAAGGGACAAAATTGGACGCGGGAGGCGGCGGGGGACAAAAAGTAGGATTGTGAATGAATGATTAAGAAACACTACTCGCAGTTATGGAGCTATAGTAGGACGAGGCTGTTTCCGGCTCCCACTGCAGCCAGATTTAGGAGAGAACTCTGAAGTAAGTCGACGACAGTGGGTCAATCCCAGTGCAAGGCTTCATGGTTCATCCATGGTTCATCAAGAGGGAGCTTCACCGATGGGTACTGCCGCTGCTGTCGTAGCTCCCACCACTTCACACAAGCAGGGAAGTGGTTCTCAACTGGTTATTGGCTGCAGCAAGTTAAACAACAAGCATATTCCAGTAGTTTGTTTGTGCTTTGACACCGTGGTGTTTACCCAGCACCTCAGAGGCATGGCAGCCTGCAGTGGGCTGTGGCTCTGAGCCATGGTGGTGGACAGGGCATGGCTGCACACTGGCATCCACACTGCTGCCCTCTTAACATTCTGGGTGAGAGGAAGGCTGGGGGTTTACTTGGTCGCCTCTATTTAGAGTCATGGGAGAACATTGACAGAGGGAGGCGGGCATATTTTGTCTTGCTGCCTTCTTTGTGTGTCTGACATTATCATTTTATCCAGGCTACATATGTGTTTGAGTTTTCTTCACGTTATTCAGCTTTATGATTATTCCTGCTCTCTATTTTGACCGAGAACAGATTCCCTCTACACTGTAAAAAATACCAAAAAAACAAAACACACATTTCCTGGTTTTGAAGGAAAAATGTAGTTTAAAGTTTTACATCGTATTTTTTTACTCATACTCATCTGCACCTCATTATCTTATACATCGAGACTTTAAAATGATAAAAAGCTGCAAAAAGCTAGTTACTTAATGGTTATTTCGTTAGTCTCATAATAATATGGCTTTTTTCTCATTAAATTAGGACTCGTGATAGATAGGACTCCAGTAAACACACCTGCTTAGAAGTATCAGTCATATTCCGTATATTATTATGCTGCAGCTTACTAATGAACAAAAAATGTAACACAACGAGAAACTTTTGTACTAAAAACAATATTTGACTCTTGCTCTCTCTCTCTCTTTGGCTAACGCAGACTGCTTCGAAGGTTAAGTTGATCCAAACTGTCACTTATTTCTTCACTTGTTTTAATTTGTCTGCGTTTTTGACAATGACAGTGAATGGAATTTTGTTTTTGATACTTACAGCTTTAAAACAGCAACATCTCTTTCCAGGAACAATGTCTCTGTTGCTCCTGATATTCCAGAGTTCGCTTTGACCTCACTGAGTAAAGGCGTCATAGGTAGAAATACTTCCAAAGAAAACTGTTAACTGTGAGGTCTGGGGTTATCCACAGGAACCAGGACAGTGTTCCTGGAAAGGCAAGTTGCGGTTGAACATTTTATATAAGATTCTTTAGTGCTGAGAGCACCACAAATGGAAGCAGAAAGCAAACAGATACTTTAAAACCCGGACCAATTAAATCCTGGTTGTAGCTCAGCAGTTGCCGTCATTGGCTACTTTACATTGTACTACCTTACATATTATGAATATGAGAAACTGGACTGGATTTGTTGAGTGCTTGAAAAACAAATACAAACTTAACCTTCACTGAAAAAAATAAAAGATTTATATATCCAAGTTTTAACATTGACAATGGAATAACTCAATGAATCAGGCAGCTGATATCTATGAGTGTGTGCAATTTGGTGCAGCTCGATAAATTTAAGGGAATGTTTGGTCTTGGTGGCGAGATGCACTCTGCTGCCTAGTTTCCAATGTATTTGGTTGAAAGAGCTTTTCTTTCTGTTAACCTACAGCTGCCACACTGACTAATACTACTAACCAGCACAATCCCTCCATTCTGCTGTTTGTCTCTTGAGGGCATCACTCTGGTGTAAGTGCAGTAAATTCACAATGGAGCCTAAGTCTCTAAAAAGGCCTCAGACCTCACAGAGTGGATCGTGTTCCTTTGGTGTCCATAGCGCTGTAATTGAAAGACGTGCTTCCATTTTCAAGACACAAAGCATTTTTTTTCCCTTCTGAAGACTGGTTTCAGTCTCATGTAAATCACATGTGCTGCTATACGTGATCGAGAGCCACTGCTACATCTGGCTTATTCTGAGTTAGGGGGGGGTCACAAATCTAGGAGAGGGTGAAACAAAGGGCAGAACTTCTACAAAGTTGTTATTTTTCCCAGTAGGTGCACTGGGAGCTTAAGGACAAAAACCAATCCATTTGGAAACTTCACTGCTTCCACTGGGTTATACTGCCTGGAGGCTGTCCATGAAAAACCCGGAGATATCTAAGAAATCAGTCGTGTGTGGTTTTACCTCTTCAGACATAATATTGGCAGTGAGCTGTCACATATTTTAAGGAGAATCGTAGACGGCTTTTCTCCGTCCGCCTGGAGCAAAACATCGTGATAAAGATTGAACAAGACCTTCTGTTTTTGTTTTTCTTGTTCTTCATCATTAGCGCATGTAAAGGCTTAACTGACTTAGACAGAACATGTAAAGCCTCTTCTCTATTGTCATATTTCTGTGACAGTGATATATACATTTTTTGCCTCTGTGAGATTATTGTTACCTCAACCAAGGAGGTTATGTTATTACCCATGTCTGTCTGTTTGTTTCTTTTTTTATTTGTCGGTGGGAATTTTTCTGTGTGGAGTTTGATTTTGGTCTTCCTGTCTCTGCGTGGCTTTTTTTCCAGGTACTGCGGCTTCCTCCCACAGTCTAAAGAAATGCAGAACAGAGTTAGGTTAATGGGAGGCTCTTTCCACACCAAGTCACGTTTGCACTTTTTTAAAATCCATTTTGAATTGTCAGGCACAGAAACCTCACAAACTGAGTCTGATCAATAGTATCATTCTATTCATTCTGACAATTTGCTAAAGGAGATAAAATGTTGTTGCAGTGAGGTTGATGACAGTTAGGAACAAGAAGAATTTCGTCGCCGATGAAGGTGCTGCGAAATTAACTTGATTGCTTCCAAGTCAATTATAGGGTCACAGTGGTCCAGTTATGATACAAGCACTAACACCTGCTACTAACACAAGGACCACACATTTAAAAGAGGAAAACTAATTTCTGTGATCCAATTGATCCTGAACAAGTCAAACAACTCTCTGGAATGCCTTAACAAAGTTTCGGTGTGCGTATGACATTGATTTATTGAAGGTCTTATTTATTTTGAAATGTGTATAAAAAAAACAGCGCAAAGACCTTTGTATCTTACAGTGACCCCAGGCTTGTCTTTGATGGGCCTGGGGTCACTGTAATTTGAGTGGGGATCTGTTTAATGAGCCCTGCTGGGAAATGTATGGTTATGGGATTTTCCCATATTTTTTTAAATTTCTCAGGAAATAATGAATAGAATGAATGGAAAACAATTTGGGGCCTATTGGTTTGTCTTAGCAGAGATTATTAGCATTGTCGTGCTATCTTCATCTTTTCGACCCTCTTGACTGATGTTGCTTTCACTTTGGAAAACCCGATGATGTTTGCGTGACAGCCATTTCTTGTTTATAACTATCGCTGGTGGTTTGAAGTTGGAAATCACTGAAACCAAACGTTCAAATTTTGTTGACTGATTTTCCCACATGGATTTACAAAATAAAAACACATTTGGGCACAGTGGCACCAGACTGCAACCGCTGTTTGATTCAATAAGTGAGTAGTACATCATCCACATGTATTTGTAGCTTTTTGTCAACTTCTCGGAGGAGATTAACTCTATTGCGGCCTGTGAAGTCACTCGGTGCAAGAGTCTATCTGCGCCACTCAGATTTTACTCTGCTTTGATTTTGTGAGGGTTTTTTGTTTTGTACATCAAAAGGTCCTTGTAGACGTCTATGTAGTCTGGGTCTGTCTCTCAGAGCAAGCAGATGAAAGGTTGGGTTACATAAGACCGTTAGACCAAAAGGCTGTTTATGTGCGTGTGCGCCTGGAGAGCTTCACTGATACTAGGACCTTGTAATAGAACCGGACTCCTCTGCGACCATGGACGAGCCCACTGCCAGCTCCTATACTGTTATAGCAAAGCCCCGCCATCAGAGACATGCAGGAGAAGATGAAACATCTTACTCCCTATCTAATACTATCAATTAATTGCAATAACTAACTGCAATAATTTACATCTTATACATGAGCATTTCACACAGATGATTGCTTGATGACTTCCTTTTCCGTCTTGCATGGTGGTTTTAATGCATGAGAAGGTACGCGTACACTTGACGGAGCTTTAAAGTGACTCACAGATATTATCGTGCTGACGAACGCAGACTGCAGGCTCTTCATAGCTGTGGTGCTCAGGATAGAAAATGGAGGATGGGAGAATGAAGCTATTTGTCATGAAAGGGCAAACCCCTCATATTACATTTTTTTACAACCTCCTAAATGTCAAAGTATGGGAAGGCGGTTGTACTTTATGAACGGGCGTGCACTGCATTGTGTGGGATTGCTCCATTATTGAACTTGTTGGCTTATTGTCAAGGTTACCATTCTTGTGGAGCAGAACCCATTGTTGCCAGAACCTTGACCAAGGGATGAGGTGCACAATTACTATCACACAAAGTGGCCAGCAGAGCAGAATATGTATCCTGTTCCGCTAAATAGGCCAAATGTAAAAACCTAAAGAGTCCTCACCATAAATTTAAGACACAGCATGCTGTGAATCCCAACTGGATTTACAGTAGAGGTCATAGAGGTCGCGTAAGGCCTTTCACTCAATGTTAGCTTTAGTTTAACTTAAAGTCTGTTTCATTTAAAACATCATCTAATACACATGACTGTAAAATAGGCCTTCAGTTTCCACTATAATAAGTTTTTGAACACTATATACTTCCATTTTACACAGTGCAGTTGATGTTTGTTAAAAGCTTCAAGACAACACAAATTTTATATACACATGCAGTGAATTGGAGACAGACAATTTTAGCACATGAAACTTAAACTATCTGTGTTTTTAGACATAAAGCTAGAGGGTAAACAATAACTAGCACATGTCTGTCTTCAAATCACTGTACACATATCACTACCAGTGTTTCTGGTCACTTATGGACTAAACTTATAATAAATAATAACTGCTGCTCACCAGAAATTCCAGGGAATGAGGAGAGCAATAAAAATATGTAATATGTAACTGGGAAAGAAAAAGAGACTAATGGTCTCTGAGTGGATACATTGAGAGTTGATTTTTTTTATTACAATAAGGCAACAGGAGCCGTGACTCCAACATTGAGTTTATTTAGACTGAAGCAGCACTGTGGGAAAACCCTCCACAAACAACCCTGACTTCCACACAGGCCCATAACACAGACAACTGAAACCCGTTGGTTTCCCTGACGTTTTCAGTCACAGTGTGACACAACTCAGTGACCTCCACCAGCTCAGTAAATTGCACGTGAATTATCAATTTGGCTCTTATCCCGAGCCGATTGCCGAGTGTGTGCAGCAGAAATGTGTCACAGTGATGTGCCAGTTCTGGGGCAGAGAGCCCTAACAGAGGCAGGAGAGGAGGAGGGTGTAGTGTTGACTTGGCTCTCCCGCATCGTGTTCACCGACAATCAGCCACAGAGCCGTTGCATTTAGTAACTCCCCAAGAAAGTGGAAAACGGGTTTAAAAGGCCTGTGGGAGGACACAGTGGCTCATAATTAGGCAGCGTAAAAATCTCCAGCCTCTACCAGGCCCTCGGGCAGAGAATAGCAGCTAAAGTAAACCAAACCTGAACATGAAATCGCATTAGATGTCTGTGCTGGGTGGGGGAAAAAAACAGACAAAACCTTTTTTTTTCTCAGTGTATAGCTCCATGATGGTGTTGCCTCTGTTGTATGGACACTAACAGAAACAGGATGTGCAGGACTGCGGTTTGAACATGTTTGTGTCTCTGTTTTTCTCACAGATGCTTTCCCGCTCGGATTGGGACCACAAGAGAGGCTCCCGAGGATCACAGGTTAGCACTGTCCAGAGAAAAAAAACAGACCCCGCTAGTAATAACAATAATGATAAACAGCTGACAGGAAAACACACACACACACACACACACACACACACCCAGGAACCAGCTCCCTAATCTCTGTCACTCGCCTACACACACCTTATAAATGACGCAAACAGCAAAAGTCCTGCCACTAATGGGGCCTTTTCACCCACTCATTTTAGCCGTGGTTAAACAGCATGTCCAGAGGTGTCACTTCCAACCAGAGTTCTTGTTGTTCTCTGTTAGCGAAAAGGACTCAGGCCGGTGAGTTGGCTGTGAGGCGCTGCAGAAGCCATTACAGGCCAGGGTAGAGAAACTGGAAGCCTTGGCACAGGGCACACGGCTCGTTGAAGACAGACACAAGCAGCCACATCCTTGATATCGCCTTTCCTATCATTTGGGGGCCACACTGTGCACAGTTTTGAAATTGATGTATTGAAGAGTTACAGAGCCACAGAGCAGGACTCTGGAGTATGTGGAGAACAAACAATACCCTTGGCATTGCCATGGCCATATACTCTATATGTGTGTGTTCTGTGCTGCATGTTGTCCTATCAGGAGGATATCCTTCAGAAGTGAATAGACTGTGTGTTTATGCTGACAATGCACAGTAGGGGTTTCAGAATCGACTTTCACAACCAGTAGTTGACGCTGTGTATCTTTGGGTTTAGGACGTGGGTACAGCAGCTATGCAGCAGGGGGTGCTGCTGTTATTGACAAGCATTTGACGAGCCATATTTGGCAGGCGTGACTTGAACCCTGTAGCGTGCATGCTAAAGCGGCAGAAATAGAAAAGAAACATGGCCGTTCAACCAGATTCAGATGCTCCCCTAAAATCAACAGTGTGGAAATACTTCACCAGAGCAGACTTTCGGGTACATAACCATCCACCGCTACACCTACATCTGGCTAATGCTAGCAGCAAAGTTAGCTAGGAGAAGCTCCAACAGAGGCAATCAGACGATTCTCTAATCACAGAACGTCCAATCTCTCTCTCACACAATGACGAGGGTCAGAGAAAATATGTCTGCTGTGATTAACTGACTAGTGAAATTAAACTTGAAACTACTAAAATGCAGTTCTCATGAATGCCCGAATGTACAGCATGTTTGGTCATCAATGAATGCCACCATGTTTTGTTCGGAGGGAAATTAAAGGGTTTTTCATGAAAAGTAATCTTCACTGTCTAGTGCAGGGTTGAGTTTGCAATCAAATCCTACACTGTGTCACCTTGGAGACAGTAAACTCATAGTGTGTTACCAGTGTAGAACGCAACATGGTTGATCAAATACAAGCGTTGCTGACCCTGTTTTCTTTGCTAACGGCTGATGGACAGTTAAATTCCTCCTTTTACTCTCTTCCCCCTCCTTTCCCGTCTCTCTCTCAATCAATTTGTTATGTGGAGTTAGTAGGAAAGCTCATCGTTTTTGATTGATGCATTCGATGTATTCGACTTGGAAACACATTGGTTTTGGAACATTACCCGTGAAGATTATCGAAGAAAAGAGTGTTTGTAGGCTCGGTTCTTTTGAGTGTTATTCTAAATTACAGAAGGACTGGAAGAGTGGTCTATCAGACAGACAAGCTGTGACATTGCAGTCACATTAAAGATTTCTCATGAAATCCCCATGAGCACTTCAAACGCTCCAGATCAGCGTTTCCTTCGACTGCGGGTTTGGGAGTTGAAAGAGGTCACTGCCCTTTCTCTGGCTGGTCCCATCATGACAGTGGAGCAGAGGATTTTCTCATTAAAGTGGGGCCTGTGGCAAAACTAAATTTAAGGCTGAAAGCGCATGAAAACATTGAACTACCTGCACTTTTTGACTGTCCTCTGCTTGGGAAAATAATTGGATCTGCCACAAATGATACAGAAGCATTTTGCAATTTTCGCAATTTTCAAGCTCCTGCTTTTATGACATGGAACAGTAAAACACGTCTGAGCTGATGCCATTACTCTGCGAGAGAGAAACTGGGTTTCATTTATAGTGGAGCTATTCAGTTTGCAAGATGTTTTAAAAGACTTATGACTGCGACCGCTGCAGTGCCGATGATGGATTTATGTTTAACCACTTGTATCGTGTAGTAAATCATCGCTCACTCGTTGCACCATCTGTTTTACCTCACGCATCTCTTTTGTTTGTTCTGTCCTTGTCTTGTTCCTGCCTCTAGTGCAGTGGTTCCCAAACTGTGTGCCGCGGCACACTGGTGTCTGCAATATAGTATACAACTATACAAAAATAATTATTTTAATTTACTATATACTACTTTGAATGCACTCATTCCATAATACAGAGGCAAACTCTTTATCTAAAAACTATTTAAAAAATCCTCAAAGAGGATCCCACATTTCGCTGTTCGCGCAGTGGCGCAGGTGAACACAACATTAAAACATAAACAAGAGGGAAAATGGAGCGCTTTCTCGTGCGGAGCAAACCACCAACCACCAGTGCAGAGACTGCCGAGTCCGACAACCCACCGAAAGAAAAGAGGAAAAAAACTGTCAGCCGACAGTATCATGAAAGTTACCTGTCTTATGGCTTCAGTTGGACCGGGGATGTCAACATTCCTCAGCCGGAGTGCGTCCTCTGTCGGGAGAAGTTAGCTAATGCTAATATGGTTCCAAGCAAGCTGAAGAGGCACTTGGAAACCAAACATCCCTTCCACGCTGAGAGAAACCTGGCCTATTTCAAAAGAGCGCAGGATCTGAACCAGAGGCAGCAAGACCGTTTGTTGGATTCCGTGAAAGTGTCTGAAAAGGCAATGGAGGCTAGTTACATGCTAGCGGAGCTTATTGCAAAGCAAAAGAAGCCTCACACAATAGCGGAGACACTCATCCTCCCTGCTTGCAAAATAATTGCAGGTGTCATGCTGGGTCCAGATGCCGCAAATGAGCTATCCAAGGTGCCGGCATCTGATAACACAATCAAAAGAAGAATAGAAGACATGTCAGAAGACATTGAACAACATTTAACAGAGAAACTGCAGGCGAGTGGCAGATTTTCTCTTCAAATAGATGAATCGACAGATATAAGTGGGGCTGCCCAGCTCCTGGCAAACGTCAGGTATGTTGACGGTGACTCTATTAAAGAGACTTTTTTCTTCTGTAAAGAAATGGCAAGCCATACAACGGGAGAAGAAATATTCAAGGTAACTGATAACTACTTAAAAGAAAACAATCTGTGCTGGAGTATGTGCGTCAGTCTGTGCACGGATGGTGCGGCATGCATGACGGGGAGAGTGAGAGGCTTTATTGCAAAGGTAAAAGCACAAAATCCACAGATAGTGACCAACCACTGCATTTTGCACCGAGACGCATTAGTTGCCAAAACCATGCCCCCGGAGTTGACTGAGGTGCTGAATCAGGCTGTGCAGATGGTGAATTACATCAAATCAAGGCCCCTGAAATCTCGCCTTGTCTCCCAGTTGTGCGCTGAGATGGGAGCCGACCACCAAAGCCTGATCCTCCACACAGAGGTACGATGGTTGTCTCGGGGGAAAGTCTTATCCCGTTTTTACGAGCTCCTGGAAGAACTTTTGGAATTTTCACGCGAACACGCTGTCCCTCATAAGGAGAGGCTCGCGGATGAGAGCTGGTGCGCCAGGCTGGCTTACCTTGCAGACATATTTGGGCATCTCAACGAGTTAAACGCCAAGCTTAAGGGCAGGAATGAAAACATTTTATCATCCACAGACAAGATTCGGGGCTTTATGGGCAAACTGACCCTGTGGCGCGAGGCTTTGGAACAGGGCTCCATGAACATGTTCCCGCTGGCATCAGCTGCGCCACAGGCAGCCAGTGAGCGCGCTATATATGCCGAACACCTTCAGACCTTAAAAGAGAGGTTTGAGCGCTATTTTCCACGTGTGGCGGACATCGAGGACAATGACTGGATCCGAGACCCATTCAACCAGGAGTCCGAGTCCTCAACCGAGAAGCTCACTATGAAGGAGAGAGAGGAGAGCGCAGAGCTCCATGCGGACCGCACGCTGAAACTTAAATTTAGTGAGCTCACACTCGATCAGTTTTGGTTGGTTTGTGCATCAGAATATCCAACCATCTCCCACCACGCTATCGACCAACTTCTTAATTTCCCCACCACCTACCTGTGTGAGTTGGCGGTCTCCACTCTTGTTCACATGAAGAACAAGACCAGGTCACGGCTCTCTGTTGAGCAGGACTTGCGAGTGGCCCTCTCCTCCGTGCCACCAAGGATTAAAAAAATCTGTGCGCCCCGACAGGCACATGTGTCCCACTGATTTGTTAGTAGGCAGAATATTTACAAAAAAAGCCTGATTCTAAATGTTACAGTTATAATTTGTGGGTCAGATTCAGGACCATGCAGTTCTCTGCTGAATTTCTGTTTCCTTTGCCTCACCTGTCTGGTTGAAATGGGTGTGTTTGATTAAGCCCAATTTGATAAAGTTTAAATATTTTTGTGAAGTATTTTGTTAATAAATATTTCATGAGTAGAATAGTTGTCTTGGTCACATCTTATTTGGCATTAGTAAATAATTATAAACTTAACAGATAAACAGATGATATTAGTGATAACACGTGTTATAAGGATATTTTGCACAATAGGTGTGCCTTGAAATTTTTATTTGTCCTTTGGTGTGCCTTGGGCACAAAAAGTTTGGGAACCACTGCTCTAGTGTGTTTGTGTGTTCTTTTTATAGAGATAATAAACACTTAGATGTGTTTTTTGCTGTAAATCAAATGATATGTTATTTGATGAAATACATCACTGCTGCTTTTAAAATCAAATTGTATGTAAAAAAAACTTTTACTTTTATTGGTCGAGCATTGCTTATAAAGCCATCCAGTGCTTAAATAGTGTGTCTTGGACCTTTCAGGGCCAATGCTCAAGTTGAGTCAACTGTTTGGGATGTCTGTACGTCATGACTTTTAATTTTATTTGAAGATGTTAACAGACTCTAATCAAAGCTAGTCCGCCACAAACAACCGCTGGTGAGTGGAAATCTGCATTCATTTTCAAATCTATGTTGAAACAAAACCACCAAACCACCACATCGTCTACCATTCAGAGAACCCCCCTATCCTCTCCTGTCTCTCAGCTGTCTCACACACACACTGTTTGAACAGTTGGCTGAGGCATCCTTACTACTACATTTTATTTGAAATACGCCTGGCGTCCAAATTCTGGAGTTTTAGAGTTTTGAATGCGCTGCTTGCCCCGTTTTAGTTAGAAAACTGTAGTTAATCGTTTTAGTCTGGACGGGTAGAATCAGAGATGATGGGAAACGATGACATACTCACTCACATCCGCTTGCTGATTGGGTCTTTTCTTTTATGATGTAGTCTAGAGACAACGACCTGTGCTGACGGCTCAAGCAGCTCTGGAAAATCGTGATCTTGGCGATTGGCGAGAGGCGAGAAAGTGTGTGTGCTGCTTCTTGAGTCCCAGACAACCTAGATAACTTAGCTCTAGCTCAATTGTGTGTTGTGTGTGTGCTTCAGTCAAAACTCAGGGGTGAAGTTACAATTTAATCTTTGTTGGCTCCTTTACTGGAACCATCATTTTGAAGGAAAATCAAGTCGCTCCAACATGGCTGCATGTTGGACAGGGGTCAATTGCCCTGACCTTTCCCAGTAAATAGTTATGAGACGCTAATTATTTTTTGGTTTTGTTATCCCCTCACCGCCCACCCCAAACATCACCCCCACCTCTATTTGATTAAGATGTGTAATAGCTGGTAATAGTCACATGGCTGCAGCTGAGGACCGGGCTCAGCCTCAGTCTTCACCGATGGAGGAGCTGTGTGTAGGTTGTAGGTTGCGGTGAGGGTTGGTTTAGAAGCAAGAGGTGTTATGCTGTTGGGCGTAGTTTTGGCTGCAGTAGAGAGGAAGGTCTCGGTGGAGTTTTGTGTTACCGTTCTGCTGTGATTCACACTGTATCACTGCTCTGTTATTCCCAGTCGTCAACAACGCAATCTCCGGGGCTCCTCTTCAACTAATCCATCTGAACAGATGTAATCAGGGTCATTACACTAACCATGCTGCCGATGAAATACAAAAAGTGAGCGGCCAAAGATGCTGACAGTTCCGTGGAAATGAAATCAACCTAAGAAGATAATGGACCCACATAAGAATTTTTCAGTATTCCAATTTCTTGCTCAGCAAACTTCTACATTTCTCAGAGTGTAGGGGTTTTGTGTGTGGTGTTAATTGCAAAGTAAGCACCACAGTGTGTTGAGCAGTTTGTGAAGAGCCTGAGCTGCTTACTTTATTAAAATGTGTTTACTAAGAAAATCAAATACAGTTGCTTTTCTAGTAGGCCCCTGAGGCCTTTGTCCAGTCTCTGGCCCTCCTCTGGGATACATTATATTCTCACCATTTCACAATTTCAGGAAGCCCACATATCATTGTCATTCCACTGGAGGCTTCAGGGACTGTATGTTTACATGGGGAAGTCGAGGGGTTAAAAGTTCATGTAAGGGAATGTCTCAGAATTCACAAATATATGACCTCTCTGTCTGTGAATGCCATAAATAATCGTAATTAGACAGAAGGATCCGCGTTTTGTTTGTTGCACCAAATGCACTTTATCTGTCCTCTGCAGAGTTACTGGATAAGAAATATGTGGCCACAGATGAAACACTAACAATCATTTTTTAAAGAAAACGATGCTTTACATTAGAACAGTAATTTCTGTGCTCTCTATGAAATGAATAATGTTATTTCAGAATTAGTACATTAATGAAAATCTGCATAATGTTAAAAGCAAAATCAGTCACCTCCCAGACTGTGTACAATGTTTATTTCAATACATGATATGGCAAATCTGATCTGAGTTTGAACGTTTACTCAACAAAAAAACGTTAAAAGTTAAAAGGAAGAGATGTTTCTTTCTTTTCTTGTACGTTAAGATGGACGACATGATGGCTCCCAAAAGTGAAGACAAAACCATCTCAATCACCCCATGGTGGTTGGCTGCCGTGTAGGTTATACACCCCACCTTCTCCATGATAGTGGATGGGACAAACTTAAAAGTCAAAGTATACATAGGATTTATTGTAGTTAGTTATTGTCTCCCTATTGTCACCATCACACAGTCAATATGGAGATTCCAAATGATGTCAATCACAAGATGGCAGCACCAGTATCCAGGATATTTTAGCTTCATCGGAGGAAATGGAGAGATGTCGTACATCTTTATGTACAGTCTATGGTCACAACTTAATACAAAGACTGTTCAGACTTTGTTTACACCATCTACACTGTTTATACTTCTTGTACTGTATATGATCACTGATAAAATATAAGTATTGCTCCTACATAAATGTACAGAGCCACATTCAAATACTTTTAATGCTAATATTTATACTATATTTGGCAAATATTTTCAGCATGATTAGTTTTATGTATTTTTTTATACCACATAAAAAATGGGTGTAATTTAATTTAGTTGTTGATATATTTTTTTTAAATAAATATTTATTTCAAATAAAGTCAAATCTCCATTGATCTGGTGCAGTAACCAGATGAACCCAGCACAAACATGATCTGGTTCATTTTTGGTTCTGCTTACTGTAACTGAATCTACAGACACAGCTGAGCAGGGCCTCGAGCACAGAGAGCCTGTGTGGACCAACAGCTTTTCACTCCTCAGGAGTGATGGCTGGTTTGTTTTGACTGGCCCTTGCTTGGGTTTACATGAACTGCTGCTCTGGTGTTAATCTATGGCAAGTCTATTGATGTACTGTTCAAACAGTACGATCATTGATCATGTACACTGTTGTTATTCATCGTAAAATGTCATAACAGAATGATCACGCAGGGTTTGGTATATGAACTGCTTTGCTGTGGAGTCAACCGGAGTCATATTGATGCTTGGAGTCATTCTAATAAAACGTAGCAACAAAAGTGGAGCCTTGTGATAAATATCCTCAAGATTTCTGGTGATTTTGTGACCCAAGGTCATGAACAGTGGCTGGATTAGGAGTATCATTGCACACACTTATTTGCTCTCTTGTGGAAAGTTAGACAAGAATGAAAGAAGATCCAGTTCTTCTAGTTGGCAATAGTTAAGCTACCAATTTTCACAAACAAGATAAATGTGTTCATTAGTGAGATTTATAGATGCTGGGAGGTGGATTTTGTTACTTTTGGATGGAGTGAGACTAGCTGTTCTTCCCTGTTTCCATTCTTTGTTCTTTGTTCAAGTTAACTGATTGCTGTTAGTAGCTTCACATTTACCAAAGAGACATGAGAGTACGAGAGGTAGTTTCTTATCTAACTTGCTGCAAGAAAGTCAAAAGGTATCTTTCCAAAATATCAGACTTCTGCTTTAACACATTGTCTTTATTTCTGGGTCAGGAAAGTAGTTTAGACTTGTTTTCATTGTGCAAAAGTTCTATTGTTTCGAACAATGTAACAATAATCTAATAATATAGGATGCCGCTCAGAGAGTGGATATCTCTGCCAAGGCCCAACAGTGCCCTTGTACAACATTTGAATTCACTAGATCCAGAATTGTATCTGAAATTTCCACATAATAAATATATTGGTCCCCTAAATATGCCAGATTTTTTCATCAATATCCATTAATTATTATTGAAAATGTTGAAAAAACAGTTCACAATGTTAAAGAAAGTTGAAAACAAATACCTGGATCCACCACTTGATCCTGGATCTTACCAACAGTTTAATGGATTCTTCCTTGACCCATTCCACAGACAATTACACAAACGCAGACGAAAACAAAAACTCCTTGGCTGAGATCATTCAAATCACACATATCCAAAATGAAACATAAAAATGTAAATGCAATAGCCAAGTGAGCAGCTCATCCAGTATATTTATCTGGCTGAAGGAGAGCTTGTCAGTTTTTCACTTTCCCATCATGGCATCCTGCTGCTGCCAGCTGTTGTCGGGACCATTGACTGAGTGTAAGTTGCCTATAAAGACTGATCCATCTCACTTGGAAACAGAGGAGTGATTAATCATTTTCAGTCCGAGGAAGCTGTTTTGATGATCAAAGAGAGAACGACTTATCTTTGCTATAAACTACATTGCTCCCCATCTCTCAGAGGAGCTGCATCCTACACCAACTCCGAAGAGTGTATATCTCAGACACATCTCTGCTGAGAGGAGTGTGAGCCAGTGGCAGCCACTTGTTGACAGCTCGTAGACGTGAATTATTGTTTTTATATAGTTTATATGAATGTGGAGGCAGTAAAAAGAGCTTGTATACTTTCGGAAACTTTTAAAATAAGGGATTAAACCTGCATGTACAGCCTCAGTGGAAGGTTTAAAAAACTTTGATTTGAATCACTGTGTTTGATGGACATTACAAAGGGGTCCAAGGTAGGAAAGATCACCATGGTAGGCCTACCATTGGAAATATATTAAGATTCTTTGAAACGCGGCATCATAACATCTGTCCAAAACCCTTTTTTTCTGTGGTACTCAGAGTTCTTCCCAAGACTCTGAGTGGGGCTCGTACCTGATCTAACCTCTCAGCAGCTACAGAGGTGGCCATGGCTGACGAATGAAAATGATCATCTAACTTGACAGGAAATGCTTATGTAACCTCATGATATTATGTAACTTAGTCTCGGTTTGATGTGTCACAGGATGAACACAGAGGATTCTCATGTTTTAGATTGCAGATTGTTGGATGATTAGAAACATCAGGCGGCAGCGTCCGGCCAAGACCGTAGCAAAATAAAAGCTTAAGTAAAAATGCTTGAGCCAGGGATGGTCTGGACTTTAGATTCTTTATCTTTCACTGCCGCCAGCTTTGAAGTTCCATCTCCGCACCACACGCACACATATTCCTTGAGGTAACGGCTTGTATATTGGAACAGACTGCATTTCAGGTCATTTATCGGACAAATTCAGTGGAAGCATGGGCTCCACTGTGTCCCAGAGCTGACCTCTGCAATGCTCCCCACACACGTTCCACCACATTATGCTTTTCACGTCAGGGTTTGGCCATTAAATGGATTGCACCCTGAGTAAAATCAAACCCAACACATTCATCATTACCTTTCCATTTATAGGTTTGGAATCCGAGTGAGTTGAGCTTAGTGAAGCACTGCTTATCCTCCTTGCACACGTGGGTCTCTATTTAGCACACTCAGAATAATGCCCTTTGTATTTGCTTACGTGCCTGTGTCACTGTGTATTTTTGTGTCAACCTCGGTATATGTCACTTCTATTTTCACTTGGCTTGTGAGTTGGCTGTGTGAGAAGTAGGGGTTAAGTTGTAGTTGGCTGAAGATTTGCTTGTTTGTGTACACACACACACTCCATGACTTCAGTTGGCATTACATTCGCTAACATTGATATCCGAGAAACTTGCTTTTTGTCCCAAAAAAGGAAGACAAGTCCCCATTATGTGTAAACAGATTTATGTCCCCACAACATGAGTGAAGACGGGACTGCACATAGTGAGGAGGTATAACACATAATTGATCAGATTTGTAATTTTGTTTTCCTTTTTGTCATTTTCTGTCCATAAAGACGAGTTTAAAACGCAAACCTAAATACAAAGCAGTCTTTAGAGTTAAAAATAAATTATAAAATGACATTTATGGCGAAAATGATTGGCATCAAGTGATATAATATGTGGCCGTATTGTGCAGCCCCTACCTATTACTGCTGTCTCTGTCCAGACAGATGTTCTCCAGCAGCCATGTTCTCCTTTAACCCCCATTTAACAAACTCCTAAATCAGCGTGTAAATGAGCTGAGAGACAGGTGTTTACATTCAGTCCTCACAGCAGGTACCAGGGCACAGTATAGGAAGCGGGGCAGGGAGAAGTAGAAGAGAAGATGCAGAGGAGAGGAGGGATGACAGGAGTACAATAGTCATCTGTCCAGAAATGATCCATCAGACGTCCCTCAGGATGTCTTCTTGTCTTTAAAAGAGATTAGTATGGTCCCAATGCTGGTCGTGTTAGATTTATCATGAGATGTGTAGGGGAATGTCCTCGCACCGCTGAACACACCTTGTGAGAGCGAACACGTGTTGTTCAGGTCAACCTCTAGCCACTTAGCCAGTGTAAACAGAAGAATGCTGGGTGCCTGGCAGCTGGTGTCAAAGTGAATAGGACATTGAAGGACAAAATAATAGCATCCTTTTGGGAAAAAGGGCAAGTTTTGAGCTTATTGGATAAATTAGCTGGCAGCTGAGACTGACCTGTGTTTAGCTGGTGGTTATCCGGCTCTCCTAGGCCCAGCAATAGGAGAGGGATTTGAACTTTTCACTTTACCCTGTGAAAACAAGGCCGGCTCAAACCACCGTGGAGCAGACGGTCAGGAACAGAGGCCGGCTGTTGGTCCTCTCAGGGGTCAGGAGTGAGGAAGTCAAAGGTCAGATCCTCGCTGAGACACTGCTAATAAGGCCATTCATTAAGCATCAAGTAATAAGCACCTCTGCTGGACACGTTTCAGCCTAATGTTGTCTTTTTAAAAGCTGCGAGTGCAACAACTCCTACTGTGAAGAACCACTCCCCGCTCCTCCTCATGTTTTTACTTTCTCTGAGCTTAAAGGAGCCATATAAGGTGCACAATAAAACCTGTCATGTGTGAGTGGTTCTAAGTCTACGTCGGTGTGTGTTAGCATGTGTGTATAATTGTTGTGAAACCTCCATTTTCCCAATGGCATTGATAACGCTCTAATTCTTTTAAATATTATTAGAAATCGTGAAGAGGTGAGCAATAATGTTCACTTCACTCTTGTGACCCCATTGTCTGTATGTCAAGCTTCAAAATATTTTACTGTAGACATTTTGAGAAAGTTGTATACTTTTTTATTAAGGCATTCACCACCAGCACCAGCACAGAGGATAGGGCCAGAGGCAGCGAAGATCATGATGACCATACACAGTACGTTTGGTGGTCCCCTTAGGTTTCCCCTCCAGGAATTTCATTTTGAGAAATGTCTGTTTATCGTAAAGATCTGCGCTTGGTTGGTTGTTTTGTTCGTTGGCTTGTTTATTGGTTCAGTTGTTGGTGGGTGCGTTTGTTAGTTTGCTCGTTGATTCTTCAGTTGGTTGGTTTGTTTGTTGTTTGTCTTTCGTGGTTGCTTGGTTGATGATGTTCTGTTCATGGCCGTGTGTGTTGCCAGTGTTCTCATGTAACACATTCTCTATCAACATGGGACAAAGCTCCTCATGAATTTTAATGTTTACTGCTGTGCAATTGGCATCTCACATTATATCTGCATTCAAACTGTTGCAGTGTTCACCGTCCTTGTTACATCAGCTTCTTTTGTTGTGATATCATTTATTGTGAGTACATAAAGAATAGTGACGAAAGAAGAATTCAGATCCTTCACCAAAGTAAATTAAGCGATAGAGCAGAGTAATAATAATCACCTAAAAATCCTGATTTCAGAAATCTTAGAATGATCACCTTATTGTAAATCCAAAAATATATATTAAAATATAAAAGTATAAAAATACTAATTTTCAAACAGAATTGTTTGCCTCAGTGGGATGACTACTACTATTTTACCTATACATGAATATGAAATCAGCATATAAAAGGAAAAGAAGCGCACTAACCTCATGTTGTTTCATGTGTTCCTCTATTCACAGTCTGACATCTGACAATGATGTCACGATGATTGATGCTTCCTGTTCAATCACTGGACATCAGTAAAAAACAACATTTTGAGCTGCTGTTAAATTCCCCATAAGTGTTGAAACTTCATAGGCCTGTATTGTATTTTAAAGTTCAGTAGAGAAATAAGATATTTAAATTAAATTCAAATAAACCTGAATGCAGTACGATGAGTCCTAAACACAACTAATATATTTTCAACTTATAAGGTTTATATTGACAGCACGGAATAATATTAGCATTTACTTGAAAATGCATTTCTGTCATTTTGGTGTGAACTGGTTGGTTTGAATTTAAAGCAACAGTATGTAACTTTTACTGAGCAACAGCGCCCTCTGCAGCCGCAAATGGTGATTTATGCTGTTGGGCTCCATGTCCGAGTGATTAAGTGGTTTTCATGTAACACAAAGTCTATCAATGTGTTGACCACGAGTCTCACTGCGTAGTCTTACACACTGAAATGACAAGCAACTGACCATTGGATATTATCCTTGATCCTCAGCTTCCTGAACCAAAGGAGCAGCAGCTGTAACAAATACAGCAAACTCTGTTTGCTAAAAACGTGGTGTAAATGAGGCCTTTCGTGTCGAATTTGAATTCTGGAGCTTACAGTTGCTTACAGACATTTGAATGAAACCACAGGAGCAGTATGTTCTTTTCTGTTTTTTTTTTTTTTTGCGTTTGATGAATCGGTCACCAGTTTTGCATTGGAATTGGCTGCTACACTGTTTACCCCTTAGACTCCTAAAGTGTTTTGTGGACTCAAACACTTCAGCTCCATCAGCGTAGTGGTGAATAGATAATGAGTCAATTTTCATTTTAGGGTGAACTATCCCTTTAAAGATGCGACTATCAGTAAGTTACACACTTCTCACAGGAGATTGTACCCACTCAGCATAGTTACACAGAGCAAGAACAGATGTTCAGGGTGAGGAGTGGGAGTGAAAAAGCTCCATTCTTTTTTTTTCTTCCTAATTCAGTGAACCAACCAACACATTTTAAAGCTGCTATTTACTTTCCATGAGGGCGAAAGATAAGTTAGTCTTGATGGGAAAACATAATCCAATGTATAACACTTTGTTCTGTAGGAAAAATGGCAGAAGTTAGGCCAATGTCACAGTTAATCACATTATGTTCTCACGAGGGAGCTGCTGAAATAGTTTATGCACCTGCCCTTCATGCGTTCCACCCAGAAGCTGTGCACAGCCGCTATCACCAACCGCCATTAATTAGCATCTCCTCAAAATGGCTGCAGCAGCGGTGATTGTTATTTCTTTGTTTCTCTGTCACCCTGCAGTCATCCGGCACCACAGTCATGGTGGACATAGCAGTGATGGGAGAGGCCCATGGACTGATCTCAGACCTGCTGGCTGACCCCTCGCTGCCCCCCAACACCTGCACCTCACTGCGGGCGGTCAGCAACCTGCTCACCACCCAGCTCACCTTCCAGCCGCTGCACCGGCCACGCCCTGTTTCCCTGCTCAGCCCCAGCGATGCCTACACCTGCTCCGACTCGGAGGAGGGACCGGAGAAAGGGGAGAAGACATCCATCCACAAGGTAGAGAAATAAATGAAGGTTGACTTGACTGGTAAGACACTTGGAAGCCCAGATGAAAGTGTATCGATATTTCACCCAAACATTCAAAGTCAAAATTGTTCATCAAAAGTGGTTGAGACCCAGACCCAGAGTGATTGCATTTGGAAACGGCTGAAATCCTCCTTTGATGGAAATGTGGTCCACCTTAATAAGGCTAAATGATTTATACACCACACAGTGCTCCCCACACATGTTCATCTTTTAGCCCATGTTTCAGCTAATGAGTGTTTCCTGCTCTCAGAGCTTTTAGCATCAAATGAAGGAGCATATTTCATAGAGTTGAGTGAAGAAAAATAGAGCACGTCTACTGCTCGGAGCACTGTTCATATAGCCACAGCTGTGTCAACATGACAGATGTGCAGAGCCAGACACAGTGTGTGCGTGTGTGTGAGTGATTTGAGTTGAAGAGAAGAGGCAACATGATGGTGAACAAATCTCTCCAATGGTTACAAAGACTACGTCTCAAAAAAAGAGGCTCTTTACCCCGATTACGGGGTCAGACTATTACCTGAGGAAGATGTGTGTGTGGTTGATGGCTGCTCTGCCGTCACTCGTTGGACAGGTGTATTTTTACACGGTCTGAACTTTGTAAAAGTAGCTAAGACAAACTGCGTAGAGAGGCCAGTGAGGCTGCACTCATTACCACTCCCCAGAGACGGCTTCCTCGGCTCTTAACTGGCTGCGGGGAGAATAAAGCAGGAGCAGCAAAGGCGGTTAGTGGAGGACTGAAAACCCTTGCGCTTGCTTTTCTGGCTGCTGGCTAAGAGTTTGAAGTCCATCGTGGTGCATACTGATGCCTTTCAAGAACTCTCCCAAAACGCATTTATTGTGTGCTGCAAAAAACCACTGCATCATAAGCACGTGCTGTACAGACATAAAAAAAACATGAATGAGACTCAGCTACCTGCAAAATATTTGAGATTAGACTGATCTCACTTTTCTTATTTAAACAGTTGTAGAAATGAGTCCAGTATATTCACAGCAGCAGGGATCAGCAGTATTTTTTGTGAGGATGACTTGGTATTTTCAAGCAATTGCTGATAGTGATACAGTGTGTGTACCATTCTGTGTTATGGTTGTTTCTGCCTCTGGTCTGTGTCTGCAGGGCTTTCATTAAAGAATGGAAACAATTGAATTGCAAAATCACACCACAGCTCCATTGTTCCACTTTCATATTCGGAAGTTATTTCCATAATTTCCTGCAATTTTAGTGTTATACTCTACAAAAACACATAGGTTACAAGGTTTTAATAGCACCATTGTACACCCTGGTCTATGCATATATGCAATTTTGCATTGCATCAATGCATCTGTGTGTCATCATACAGAGCAAATGTGCATGGTTGTTGTCTTTGTATATGTGTGATGGCTCCAAAAGGAGTGTTACTCAGCAAAATGTCCCCTAAAGTGACCTTACCAACACCCTGTGAGAGTGAGTGTACGCAGTGTATGACGTCACACAGTGAATGGGCTCATTCAGGATTCCGAGGCGCTCCTTACTAGGTCACCCTGCAGAGGGCCGAGAGAGGGAGAGAGAGACAGAGAGAGAGGGGCTGCCATGTTTAGCGCTGCCGTGCCAAGCTGCTGCTGCTGCTGCTGCTGCTGCTGCTGCTGCTGCTGCTGCTGCTGCTGCTGCTGCTGCTGCGTGGCACCGAACAGATGGAGGCATCACAAGGGCACAGACCACTGGGAATCCCAGAGAGAAAGCAGAGAGAAGACAGATTATGAAAGCAACCGAGAGAACGAGACAAAAGAGACTCACGCTTGCAGAGTCCCGGTGATGAAATATATCTGTGCAATGCAATCGTGATATTGGATGTAATAATGTACCATGAGCAGCAGTCTTGGCCCAGCTGCCGGCCAATATCCCCCAGTCAATGCTGGTGCGAGCACTGATTCTCTGAATGAAATGAACAAACATTTTTCCAAGTCATATCACCTGCATCGTTTGTTTCATCTCGGGCAGATGCAGGAAAAATTTGAAAAAGTTTCATTTAGATGCTCCAATTCACTGCAGACAGACAGAGTGAATAAGTATAAATGATATCTTATAGGTGGGGGCACTTTTATAGCTTTTATGATGATGCAAACACAATCACAGCCATGTTGTTCGACTCCTGCAGTTCATGGACGGAGATTGAATTAATTTCTAGTGATTATAAGTTTGTTTCAGTCATGTTCAGTGTGTGTCTGGGATTTAACATTCCTGTGTGTGTGTGTGTGCAGCGTCTGAGGCGAAGTCTGCACCCGGGTCTTCTGAGGAGGATCTCTTCCACGTGGACCACCACCACCTCTGCCACAGGCATGCCCACCATAGAGCCCGGGCCCGTCCGAAGGGATCGCAGTGCCAGCATCAAACCCTTCCATGAAACCCTCATCTGCAGGTAGACGAACAACAACTGACTGACACCTCACTCAGTGGTGGATGTATTACAGTCGCACAATACCCGATTCAGTCAGGTGCACATTTAAGTCATTCCTTCTTTACTGTTAGCTCTATAGCTTTGATTCAAAGCCACACATCATTGAATATATTCCTGTTTCAAGCTCATTGTGTTCTCTATAAAAGATCCGAAATAAAAATTATTTACAAATTATCATTTTTATTGTAAGTATATTCTTAGTAAGTAACTTGTTCATATAAAAAGAATATTGACAGGACAGGTACACTTCAGTGGCCAATCAGATAGAAGCAGGGGCCAGTGAGACTGCACCTGGTCTCGCTCTTATTTTGTTCCTTTTTATTCCAGCAGGCACTTACTTACTTTTTCATTTAAGAAAATGAGGCCCCATGCTTGCTGTATAATTTCTATGTTTGAAGCAAACCCCTAGATTTTTGTGTTTCATTATAATAATTATGGCCAAATTTGCACTTTAGTTGTTCGTGGCTGTGGTACAAATGATTTAAGAAGGACTCGGACAAAAAGAATGACGCGTCACTCTGAAGATTATGAGATTTGGTCTCAGGAGTCAACAGTAATGGTACAGCAGTTAGGAAAAAGATACGTGTGCAAAGGGAGCCAAAATGGAAATATGTCCCACAGGCGAACACATTAACCTGAATAACTAAGACACACATATAAACTCTCAGCACATAAGTGCTGAAGATAGCACAGATCTCAGGCTACACAAAAGTTACATGGATATTGACCTGTGAGCATGTGATATAATGGAAACGGCACGGTATTCAGGTCTTATAACAGTTTCTCAGCATTTTTGGGGAGTAACAGTGTTGTTGGACAGAGAAGGCTACAGTGTATGTGTTTAGGGATGAGTGTTAAAATGCTTTCATGGGTTTCTCTGTGCATGTAAGCACGTCATACAATTTACGTGTGGTGGAGTTGTGCGTGGATGCAGAGGTAGTTAAGTAAAAGCTGAGGTTGAGGAAATTGGACCATAGCGTTCAGACTCAGATGAAACATAGACACGTTAGCCACGTATTCCCGTAAACTCATTAAAATACAAGCTGTGTTTGTTTCTGCTGTTGTTTTACTTTGGCCGTAAATCACATTTATGCAATAAATCTTGAATAAACATAGTTTTAATTTATTAACCAAGTGATGATTACTAAGTGAATAATTTCAGCATAATTTACTGGGATCTGTGCAGAGACTGTATTCTGCAGAATTATTATTGGATTACTGTGACCTTATGTTTTGATAATCTCCGAACAGCTCGAGGGTAATAAGGTTTTTTCCCCGAATTTCAATGTGGTAGAAAATGGAGATTCAGCCTGAGAGCTACCAGCTGTGCATGTGTTTGCGTGTACGTGAATATGAGTTATCGTGCATGCAATGTTTTTATGACGTGGATGCACAAGTGGTGCTCGACAGCACATGCTCCCCGACTTTTAAATATTAAGTACGCCTCAGCAAGAAAGAATCTCTTTGTCTTTCATCTTCCTCGTTCAGTTTGTTCCCCGATGAATCTGTGTCACAGGCATAAAGTCTACTGATCGAGGCAAAGCAGCGGCACAGATATGTCAGTGGTATATATAATGTAGGTTAGAGTAAAGGCATGCATGTAATTGTTAACTTATTTTCTAAATACTGCATGAGAACATTAGTCTGACCTCTAAACTGAAGCTTAATTATTAACTTGTAGAAGAATTTAAGAAAACCATGATGTCTGGCTTATAATGACGGTGAAAACAGCCTGCGTGGATTTAAATAATACACTTTCTACTGATGAAAAACTTTGCGGTGCTCAGCTGCAAGTTAATGTGAATATAGAGGCAACAACAATTTCAGATTTTGGACGAGAAGGTCATGATTTGGGGATATTCAATCTAAAATGACATTTTAAGGCGGACATGACGTCTTTGGTTAATGTTGTGTTCCATCATCATTTAAACTGACCTAGCCTCTGTATGCACAACATCTATAGTGATGCTTACTCCTCTTCAGAAAGAGTTTATATAAAATGATTCATATAGACCCTGTAGTTGCAGATATAAATTATTCATTTTACCTCATTTTCGAGGAGGGGCCTGATTTTAACAGGTTAAAATATGAAATATGAAGTGAAATTAGATTAGATTAAATTAGATTAGATTCAACTTTATTGTCATTGCACAGTACTTATACAACAAAATGCAGTTAAGCATCTAACCAGAAGTGCAAAAAAAAGGCAGTAAAAGTGCAGAGTATTGTGCATATTTAAAGTGGAATATGTGAATAAATAAGATATGTACAGTAAGAAATATATACGGAATAGTACAGTAGAGTAAATATTAAGTTTATTTTATTATATTATGTATACATATTCATATGACAAATTTAAAACTGTCAATTTAGGTCACTCTACCTCACTTTCATGATAAGCTTACCATCTGGACTCAGATTTCAATCAGTTAGCTCATACACTGGACCAGTCTGCAAAGTAACTCATGCTTTTTTGCAAACTCCCGGAATCTTGCTGCAGTTTATAAAGCGATGTATTTTAGATGTACAATGAGGCGTGACGCTGCAACTGCATGGAAAGTTCCTGCCTCAGATTAATTTAGAAACAAATTTTGGTGGATAGGTTCGGAAAGTTTTGGCGTGTGGTACGTCTGTCTAATCAGTTACACAAAGGGTTTATGTCGGTGACTTATTGAAGGTTACTGTCCTAATGTATTGAGTTGATATACGTATGCTTTCCCAAAGTTTACTCGAAATGATGTCTACTTTGTTGTAGCAAGTTAAATAAGCAATGCATGTACTTCAGCTGAGTGCAGGTATTATTTGTTGTGTGTTGCATGAAGATATTGATTGATTATGGCCGTACTGTAAAACTGAGCTGTTCCCATAAAGGCATGTGTTGTCTTCCAAGCTACAGTCGCTTAAGCCAAGCTACCCAGACAAACTAAACAGCCAGACTCTGTCTGCAGCTCAGGTTATATAGACATAACTGCAGTATTTGCTCCAATCAAAGATTAACTGAAGTTATTTTTCCATTGTTTTTTTACTTTATCGGCATGTGGAAGGGATTATTCCTACAAATTTATTAAAAGGGGCAGATCATTGTTCTGCTGCATCCATCAGGACGGATCATGTAACACCTGAGCTGAGGCAACTTCAGTGCCTGCACATTGTTATAATCTCTGACTTTGTGACAGTAATGCATCTGAAATATGTGAAATGACCCTTCTGCCGAAATCAGACCTGCGCAAACTATAAGGCCAAAAGTATGTAGACATGTCTGTCCCCTTGCTTTTGTTTACGGTAAGGCCAGTGCTGTTTTTTATGGTTTGGCTCCTGCGTTTCAATTACGGTAAATCTTAATTTTACAACATTTCTTTCTGATATTTTAGACACCAGCTTACGTCCAACTTTGTGGCAAACATTTATGGGAAGTATGAAACTAATCTAGAGCACAAAGTGAGGTCCAATGAGAGTGTTTTTGAGTGGAGTTCTGGGTTTCCCTGCTCAGAAACCTGACCTCAACCGCATCAAACAATGTTTGGATGAAGTTGAATGTCAACTTCTTGCCGAACACAGTGTCCAATGTCACTTATGCTCCTGTGACTGAATGGGGGAAAATCCCAGTAGCCAGGTTTCCAATTCTTGTGGAAAGCTGTCCCAAGTAGAGAATGCTGGCTCATGCAGTCGCAGGTTAATGCTCATGGTCACAAGTCATATTTAGGCTTTTGATCAGATCCTAAATTGCATGATGCTATCAAATCAATAAGTAGTTGAATAATTCTTTGATATAATACGTGAATATTGTACAGGTATCCTGCTTCTGAAACTTGTAATAGATCCCATATTACAGTTTGACCACTTTTCACTATGGAAGTAATATACACCCAAGCTGATACAAAGCACTATTTCTAATGTCTAAATCCAACTTTCATTGAGTGACACAGCAAAAAAAAAGTCAGCACCCAGGGTTTTGTCTTCTAAGACCTGTGTGGGCTGCGTCTGTCAGTGGCTTGTTTGGGTCTTTTTCCACCATGGCAGCGTGATACTTGAACAAGTTCTGTAAATGTAAGCAGACCGAGCAGCTTCTGTAAACAAAGGCCCGTCGCCTGGTCCTACAGCTCAGCCCGGCTCAGCGGCATGGCCACTTATGGTGGTGTGAGCATAAACAAACACCTGGGCCTCTCCCCTGTCACCAGAGTCCCACAATTAACACACACATATATACACACTTTAACACACTGTCACAGCTGTTGCCTCTGACACAGGTTATACAGACACAATTGGAAGGACAGACACCCTGGGAGTTTGGTTGAGTTTTATACAATTAATGAGATATCTGGTAAGTCCTTAGAACCAAATCTAGAAGAGACTTTACCAAGGCCCAGGCTTAAAGTCAACTTGTCGTATTGAGGCTCCAGTCTTCGGCAGCGGCTGCGGGTTTGATTCAGGTTGTGGCCTTTTGCTGCAGGTCTTCCCCCGTCTCTCTCCCCCTTTCATGCTTGGTCTGTCCTGTTCAATATATGTTTCCCGTAAATATATTTAAAAAAAGACAACTTGTTGGGATCATACTTGTGCAGCAATAGGCAACCTGCTGGCACAAGCGTTCTCGAACATAGCACAGCATCACAAGAGTAGCAGGGAGTGTTTACACGCTGGAATCTGTGTTTGCCAGTGTTATCCCTGTTGAGTTCCGGCCAAGACGGCAGTAACAAACACATTTATTCACAGATCAAACAAAACACCATAACCACTGCTGATTGTAATGAGTGGTGGGGAAAGAACACATGGCTTCAATTGCCTCCTGTCTGCTCAATCATCAAATCTCTACAATCTTAATTGGGACATTAGGCTTCTCTTTTTTCCTCCCTCCTTTTTTTCCATCATGTCAGCTCTCTGTGACGTACGGTGTTAAGAAGGAATAACACCGACTTCAAAGCCACAATATCTGCTGCTTTTAATCGGACGGACCCGGTTAAAAAAAGGGTCCGATTGAGAACCTTCCATTTCCCATTCTGCTGTTATCTTGTTCACTTCATCTGGCTGGACTGTAGGTAGATTACTGGAAACAGAAATAATGGCTGCTGTGTTTATCGTGGCTTGGGCACTGTCCGTTCAGGCTCTGAACCAAGAGTAATCTGTCAACCTGCTGAGTGGTTGAGTATGAAATGTGGGAGTTAAACTTCAGCAGAGAGAACGGCAGACAGGCAGAGGCCAGTCAGAGCTTATTACATGGCTCAAGACATTAAGATAAGCAGCAGAGGTGGAGGAGAGGGGCGGCGGGGCCGTTCTCAGGAGAAGTCAGACAATGTTGCAATTTCGACAGTATTTCCTATTGCAGGATAATTAACTTGATGGAGGTTCATACTCACAGTTAGAATTCCAAGGTGTGTTTGTTTTAGAGTTTGTGAGAACAGGAATGATTTTCCACTCCAGAGAGAGACTCCAGTTGACTGTTGGACAAAACAACACTTTTAGTTTTTAAGGATAAACCAAGAGATGATGTTCTTTTCTAAAAGTGTAAAGCAAATCAAATCATTAACATACAGGTGTCATATGTAGGAGACACTGTAGAAACGAAAACACACACACAGAGGAATCTAGGTATATCTCAGTGGACCAGATAAATGACTGCAGAGCAAACCGCTGAAACTACACGTAAGAGGTTTTTCTGTGATAAAAGCAGAGTCACTTGATACCTGACTGACAGAATCCTCCAGTGAAAATGGCCGACCCTCTTATTTATATTCTGCGCTGAAGGCTCAATGTCAGTAGCCGAGGTTATTCTGCTGCATTAGCAGAATAGGAAGAGTGTCTGCCAGTTCTTCAACTTTCATTAAGTAAACCTTTTATGCCAAGCGCTGCTGCCTGCCCAGACCCCCTGACAATAATGTACTAACTGTTCGCCCGCCAAACTATCAAACTATTTTATATTCCACACCTGCTAGGCATTACACACAGTGGTTCGACCTGGCCGTGCAAACACAACAGAACTTCCTTTGTTGGGGCCTCAGGACCATTAGACGGGGCGGGTACGGCTCGAAAGTGTTCAAGAAACAATTTATCAGAAGGAGATAGACACACTACAGACCTTTGTGCTCCCTGTGACACCACGCTCTAACGGCAGGCATTTCCTGCTCCACATAGGCAAGTTTTACAACATTTAGGGAGAGGTATTTTAATTGGAACCACCTACAGCTTGACAGTGGCCTCAGTTGGAGAAACATGGAAAAGCTGTTGAGAGCAGCTCAGGAGGCTCCAGCACGGTGTCACACAGGGAACTAACCAGCACACTGCAATAAACAATATTTATGGTTTGATTTGTAAACCAGTCAGTAAATGTGAATATTTTCATCTGTCTCTGAGGTTGTGGCTGCAGCAGGACGCCGTGTCTGTGGCTGTCAGCGGTCTGTCGTATTTCTCAAAGAGGGTGGGCTCCGTTTGTAATGAGTCGTTTATAATGTCGTCAGTGCAGCAACTGTTTTGCATTTGTTCTGTATTCCCATTGCATTGTGATGATCTGTGCATCCATTAGTTCATTAATGAGAGGGGTTTTGTTCTCGGAGCATCTGCAGAACGTCTGTTTCATGTGGGGACAGCACAGTAGGAATCCCATTAGATTATTCCTTTCTTCTTGACAACTTTAGCCGACTGGTTAGACATGAAAGACAGATGTAGCGAATGGTGTTATTCCCTATTATTTGGCACAACTATACAGACACCAATGGCTTCCACATTTTGTTTTGTCCAAGCAAACACACATATGGACTATTCTGCATTTGTGCGCTCCTCTTTCTGTTAATTTTGATGTCTGGACTGAGTTTTAACTACCTGCTAATTAAAACAATCAACATTATTATTTACACCAAACTTGGTCAAAAGTTACATTTGATCTTATCCTACAAAATCTACCAAACATTCTTGCTTTTGATGACAGCAGATGTTGTAAAACATCTGTGCGCACATGTCAGAGCTGAGATGATGATAACATGTTGTTTTTGGGGGGATATTATCAACTGTGTCTGTCAGTGTGGAGCCTCTAGAATATATTTAGTCGTTGAAATGTATTACATTTGACATACATATGTGGTATTTGGAGATGCAAAATAACACCCGCTGCAAATCTCCCAGAGTTACAATGGGGGATATCATGTGCTATGCAGTGAAATGAAACGTGTCCTCCTTTGCACTTCATCTCTAACTTCTCACACCCCTCTTTTCTGCAGCTGTGGGAGACCATACATCAAACTGATCACAGGGGAGGGCTCCATAGACAAGGGAGACAGGATACCACGGTCAGGTACGCTGTCACTCTTTGTTCTTTATAACATTACAACTGCTGCCTGGGAAGAGCGTGGGCATACAGCACGTACAGTATCACAGTGTTTCTATCTGCCTCGGACTGCATTCATTACATACTGATTTCACAGCTTAATATATACATCAGACAAAATAACCAATTTAAAGTATGGAAAGATTTTGTTTTTAACAAGATCTGTGAATTATTGTCTGAGATAAAATCACCCTCTCACCATGTTAAAAACAGTGAAAGAAGGATTCCTGGATCCGTCCCCTGATTAACATCTGGTCCAAAAATGAACGGGTTCTTCCCTGACCCATATCACATCCTTTCATAAAGGCTTGGGGATATGTGTTCAGTTGTTTTTATGTGTAATCTTCCTTAAAAACAAACCAACGTACAGAAACAGAATCATAGGGCAAGAAATTCTTCACACATTCATAACGTTTCCAGCAATCGATCAGTAATATCCAACACTAGAATTTGCAAATATCCATGTTTCCTTGATGATACAGACTCACAGGCTGTAAAACCCTCCACATCCACCAAGATGTGCTGTAGCAGTAGCAATCATCAATTTTATCCACTATTAATGAACAGGAGCCCTCATCATCTCTGAGAAAAGCAAACCAAGATTAGTGGAAAGTGATAAACCAGAGATAAACTCAAAAACAAAGATCTTATGTGCTTCAGTTTAAAGAGATTTACAGGGACTTGTTCCCTCCGGCGCTTTGACATCTCTCTTTTTTTTCCTTTACCAGCCGAGGACCAAGTGGTTGTGTCATCAGACTACGACAGCACCCACGAAGCCAACCACAGTGAATGCAGCGATGTAGCACATACAGAAGAGGACACAGAGGAAGGAAAAAACCCTGGCCAGAATGTCATGCTGCACTCACTAATACCTCCAGAGGTAAACACTGTAACTGTTAACTGTTAAAGAATAGCAAACATTCTTATTGTAACATACCACATTTTGTTCTATCTTAACCACGTGTGTGATCTTGAACAGGACCAACCAATGTTGGCTCCAGAGCCGTTAGTAATGGAGGACCTAGAGCCTCTGATGAGTCAGCTAAACAATTGGAACTTCCCCATCTTCCGTTTGATGGAGAAGACCAATGGGAAATGTGGACGGATCCTCAGTCAGGTAAGTGCACCTTAGAGCAAGGTAGGGTTAGGACGTGTCATACAAACTGCCAAGATAATTATACTCAGTAACATTAGGTCTCTTTGCATCCATTACCACAAAGTATTGACAGTCATATTGAAGGGGGAAAACATTATTTTGAGAATAATATTGTAATATCACATGAATAAAGTCATAAATGAGAACGTAGCAATAATACAACAACAAAGATGTAATTTAATGAGATAAAAACAAGTGGCGGAAAATAAGCTGCAAGAAGAGAACCTCGACGGAGTTCCACTCCTTCTGGAACCAAAGTCTATGAAACCTCTTTGAATATCTTGCAGATGTAACCAATGATATCCTCACAGTCCTCCACTACCAAACGTTTCCTCCTCCACGTCTGTGTGGTTCGCCAATTTCTTGCGCAAACCTTAATTGATAATAAGGTGTTGATGAGCCAATAAGTATAACTTAACAAGATGCTCCACATTTCACAAGCTGATCTTTGGATATTCACCCTCTAAAATGACACCTAGCATAACATTATAACTATATTCTAAAAATATGAATGTTATTTTAATTTAAGTGGCCCTAATACATTGTAATTCATAAATATGTATGCAAATATATAGTAAAGGATTTGTTTGTGTCATCCGCGATATTAAAACCATACTCAAGGTTATTGAAACCTTTTTATTTGTACCTGCTGGTGTTTGCAGACTCAGACACTTTGATTTTCTGTGTTTCAGGTCTCTTACAGGCTCTTTGAAGACACTGGCCTGTTTGAGACATTCAAGATTCCTGTTAAAGAATTCATGAACTACTTCCATGCCCTCGAGAATGGTTACAGAGACATACCATGTAAGCTCCAACACCTCTCTCCTCTTATCTGCTTCATTTTTGCTCAGTTTATCTAAATCCTTGTTTGCAGCCGTAGCAACGAAACCAGCCACAAGAGGGAAACATCACACAGTGTCAAGTTCCATGTGATGTGTTGTTACAAGAATCATAAGTAGCCCAACAGTGCGACCTGGTGGAGAAGGATTGCACACACTGAGCTGACTTGTTTTTTCTCCTGACCCAGATCACAACAGGGTCCATGCCACAGATGTGCTCCATGCAGTCTGGTACCTCACCACGCAGGCTGTGCCCGGTCTGCCCAGCCTCGTCAACGACCACGGCTCTGCCAGTGACTCAGGTGTGTGGACTAGTGCGTGACCTGGTGTCGAGTGCTGGCGTGTGTGTGAATCCAGCTGGTCCAGAAAAGTGTGTGGAAAGTTGTTAATATTGATTAAGATGTCATAAAAGAAGAATTGAGCCCTTGTTTTAAAAACTTTTACTTGAAGCGATATATGACGTTGAGGAATTTGTATAAGTAGGGCAGACTTTTGTATTTAGATTTGTCTTTCTATGTGCCTGCAGCATCACTGTGAGCCATCTCCATCATGACAGAGCATCAGACCTGCAGGAGTGTGTGCTCTTATCCTACACACACTTTGTCTTATCCCACTCGGGCTCTTGGCTCTTGCATTTACGTACCAAACTCTATTTGAAGTCTAGAACAGCATGAAATTGAAGGCAGATTAGAGTTCCCTCTCACCCATATTTCCATAACCTCATTTGTATGCCTTACCAGGACCATCCCTTTGATCCACATATAAGTGGATTTGAATGCGTGTGCACAAGTGTGTGTGTATCTGTGTGTGTGCGTACATGTAGAATACCGAATGTCAGTTCTGTGTAAAGTCTGCTCCTCACCCACATTGTCTGTCTCCCCCGTGGCTAGACTCCGACAGTGGCATAACGCACAGTCACATGGGCTTCCTGGTTTCAAAGACCTACACTGTGTCAGAAGGCGGTTACGGCTGCATGTCAGGCCTCATACCTGCTCTGGAGCTCATGGCTCTTTATGTGGCCGCCGCGATGCACGACTACGACCACCCAGGGCGGACCAACGCGTTCCTTGTGGCCACCAGCGCCCCGCAGGTACTCATGCACTGGATAAGCCTCTGAATTGGATGCAAGAATGTGAAATGTCATTTCTGGACTTACTGTCACACGCCTTTTTTCTTTGGAATCAAAAAGTTGATCATTTGATTGGTATTTTTCCTCAACTATGTGTATTTCTTCAGCCTTTGACAGTGTAATTGAACAATCACCAATTACATTAACGCCTCACTGCTTGTGACAGATGTTGACATGTCATGAGTTTGGACTTGTTTTTTGGAAGAACATTTTCTGTCTCAGCATATTTCCATACTATCTCAGCCTTTCTCCAAAAGTTGGGGGACCAGGGTGTCAACAAATTTTATTAGGAAATGACAAGTTAGTGAGATTATTATTTACGATACAGTTCTGCATTCAACATTTTATTTAATTAAAAGTATAAGTATTAACACTTAAAGTATACATTAAGTACCAAATGTAAAAGTGCTAATTATGTAGCGTTTTCACCATAATGCATTTTACATTTTACACACCTCAGCGGATTCCGAAATAGGGGTCTGGACCCCGGGGGGTCAGGAGGCGCAGAGGGAGGGTCAGGAGATGCTTTCCAGAGATACTTATATATTATATGTTTAAAACGATTCTCAATTAAAAAAAAATGTAGCCATTATTGTTCAAAAAACCTTAATATACTTGATATTTTTAAAATAAAACCTAGCCTTCAGATTTCAGTGGTCTCCATTGTAAATTTACAGCACCACAGGAAAACATTGTGTTGACGTAGGTAAATGTTTGTGAACTCGCTCCAATCAATGTCCTTTGAGATAAATGGGAAAGACTAAGCTTTTTTTGAGGGTTGTGGGCTGTTTGGGAACCTCTGATATACATAAAAAAATTTTCTCTGTTTGCACAGGATTGTTGGATTCACGTACAGTATATAGATCTTTAAGCTGGTTTATTTTAAAGTGTTTGCATGTGTTCACAGGCAGTGCTCTACAATGATCGATCCGTTCTGGAAAACCACCATGCTGCCTCAGCCTGGAACCTCTTCATGTCGAGGCCAGAGTACAACTTCCTCGTCAACTTGGACCATGTGGCGTTCAAGCGTTTTCGTTTCCTGGTGATTGAGGCCATACTGGCCACTGATCTGAAGAAGCACTTTGACTTCCTTGCTGAGTTCAATGCCAAGGTAGTTTTTTTTTTATATCAAATTTTGAAAATATACAAAAATGTTACATTGCAAAAAATCATTACTATAAAAACGTATATGATTCTTTATTTACCTTTAACCTAGACAATTTTAAGTCGATGCCAACACTGAGTTATGAATACCTATCCTAAGATATAAGGTCAAATGTTATGGATGAATAATTCTAATTGATGTCAACATTACATTGTTGGTGTTCATTGCTTGTTGACTTACATTCATCCCTCAGCTGTTTTAATGTAAAAAAAAAAACACCAAAAAAACAGTACTGTATGTGCATAATATTGCATCACTTGCAATATATTCAGCACACAAAGCCCCCTGCAGCTTTTCAATAACTTTTGTAAGTGCAGACAGAAAGTTGGCTTTGGATTTGAGGGTCTCAGGTTTTTCCATTGTGATTATTATGCAGTGGTGGTGCACGACGGCTAAGGCCTGTCAGCTAGCATTGAGCTTGCTGGCTTGGCAGCTAAAGTAATGTTTCTCAATGTACGCCGTCCTGCTATGCTCTTACTGGAACGAAATTAGCTTTCCGTGAAGGACCCAACAAGTTTTGATCTCATCAGTTTCCATGGTTGTTAGATTAGAATCACAAAAACGCTGAGAATCAGTGTTCATCCTTCTGAAGCTCATTAGGCATAATTAGAAATAATAAATGAATGCTGCTATGTCCCTTGACATTAGGTGATAATCTAAGATTTGACTGATTTAATCCAGAGTATATCAATTTACAGAAACTGGGAGTGGTCCTAATCTATTTGAAGCTTAGTGATTATTTCCTCTATAATTTTAAACAAAGCACATTTCATCAAAGAAAAAACTCCAGTGATGTGCTTCCAACAGAGGTAGAAGCTACACGTATACAAATTTTTAGTCATCATTGCTTTTGACTCAATCCCAGTGCATCTATAACTCTCTAGTTATCCTGCTGTATGTCTGTCTGTCTGTCCTTCATTTTGTTTTCTTGACAACCACTCCCATCCCATTGACATCATATGTGTTGGGGTACCAGGAAGTGCAGTGTCAAAGTTTGTTGTAAGACCCAAACCCTTTATTTAGTTTGAACTGCATTGTTATGCACAGCTTAGACATCATCTTTAACAAAGTCACCACAGTATGTTGCTTAAGAAGTCAGAACCATATATAAATTATATATAAAACAGGGGTCCCAGTGCTGAACCCAGTGGAACTCCATGAATGACCTTCACTGAAGATCAATTGTTAAAAAACTGTAACCTTACCTGGTGCCAATCAAATGTTCCAATGTCTGTAATAATAATAATGTTGTGATTGATAGTGTTCAATGCAACACTAAGACTTAACAAGACAAGTTTAGTCCATAGAACAAGGCCGTGTCACAATAATTGGTATCTTTGACCAGGGCCGTCCAGTCCATTTTAAGACCAGATGACTGGAAAATATGTCTGTCTGTCTGTCTTTCAACTTTCTTGACATTCTCATCCAGTTCACATCAGACTATGTTGAGTACCATGAAGTGCAGTGTCGTTTTTTTGAGCAATTGTCAAGTCCCCAACCCTTAGACCCTTTTTATCTTAAACTGCACTTTCTGTGCACAACTGTGACATCATTGGTATCAACTATCACTTATCACTTTAAAAGTTAGAACCCATTACCCCAATACTACATTTTGAATCATAATCAATTGTATCGGAGTGACGTTACATCTACAACCTCACATGTTTGAATATGGTCAAGGACAACATGTTTATTTGTCGGTCCTCCAGGTGGGTGACCATTCATCTCCAGGCATCGATTGGTCCAATGAGAATGACCGGTTGCTGGTGTGCCAGATGTGTATTAAACTGGCTGACATCAACGGACCTCTGAAGTGCAAGGATCTGCATCTGCAGTGGACAGAGGGCATTGTCAACGAATTCTATGAGCAGGTCTGTGAACCTTGAACTAAGACCTTGTCTGTTTTCGCTAAACTGAATATCAGTGTACTGTTGTGTTTGTATGTAAAGGAAAACCGGCACATTATGGTTGCCACCTGGATCATACACTACAATCCAAAAGAGTATTTCTATAATAGTTAATCACTCCTTTGTGAGAATTTCAGTTTTTTTGAAGCCAAAACCAAAGTCAACAATTTTAACGTTTTGATTTAATTTGACATATCCCTATAAAATATAACTGATTTCTTCCAATTACTCCCATACCCACATCAGTAAAACTATAGCAAGAATAATTTAACAGATGCATAGATAAATGAACAATAACATTCCATTTATCTAAATAATTCAAAACAGACGCCTTACTGCTGACTTTTGACGTATTTTATTATGAAATCTTTTAGGTTCACTAAACAAGAAAGAATTCCAACCACTGAAGATATGGGCACAATATGAAGCCATGACAGCTGCAGCGTAGACATCTAATATTCTTAATTTATTAAATTTGTTGAAATTTAAAAAATCTTACTGATAGCTGAATCTTAGCTGAAGGAAGCATAACCTTTGTGCCTAAGAGCATTTGTTAACATTAACAAACTGTAATATATCTTGTCTGCTGCAGTTCCTTTAATCCCAATCCAATGTTTCAATGTCAGGAATAAAATGTGGTTATTATTGGTATCAAACGAAGCAGAAACCTCTAATCAGAAAAGTTTAGAGAAAAGTAAAAAGTACGAAGCTGTGTCAAAATGATTGGTAACTTTATCAGAGCTTCAGACGATCCTAAGGCCACAGTTCAGGATTATAACTTTTTCCAGTTGTTGGAAGGAGGAGATGATTTTTTTTGCTGATGGTCACAATATTATTCTTAAAGGAGCTCATAGAGTGACAGTTAAAGGAATAGTTATGAGAATTTATTACAATTAGAGGTATGACTCTCAGCCTGGCTGCAGTGATGAAGATGAATTTGGGAATGTTCCTATTTTCCTATTTTAATGATGAATAATAGGAGGTCCTGGCAGTATGGAGTGCTCCCTTGTTGACTATTAGACTCCCCAGCTAACACAAAATTCGAAATTGGTCAAATGCCACTTTCTGTCCAATTTTCACAATGTCTGCATTGTACCATGGCTTACCCTCTTATATTTACTACCTTCTTTATCAGATACTGTCACGTGTCGTACGTACTGATGTTGCATAAATATCAAAATGATCAGCAACTTGTGTGGGAGTAAAGTTATGATAGCTTCCCTGTATTCTTTCCTGAACCAAATTAAATGTTTACTTTAATTGAGTCACAGCATTGACAGCCTTAATTAATATTTACCCCCTTTTTTAATTTAATCCCTCCAACATACGCAGGTGTAATTGTAGTTCTTCCTTGCTCCCCCCCTCAATACTAATAATGATGAGTTAAGTATTTACATATCTTCAACAAATGCATTTATTGTCAGTGTAATTACATTTTGTTAAGACTCATTTTAGATAAACAGTGCAGCTGTAACAAACAGAATTGAGTAAAGCTTTCAAACTAATTCCACATTCAGTGACCTTTGTCACAATACGTCCTCTTGGCACTGAATGGTTGCTAATCTCTGCTAATTGCCTCTGGGTGAAGCACAGAATGCTCAGGCCCTTATTTACCGTTTACTTCAGCGACACAGCCAGTTTGTTCCAAGACACTGAGGTCTATGGGAGGAGAGACAGATAGCCTGAGCCTCACAGGAGAAATGCTCTTCAGGAACAATAGTTTTAGTGCTGCGAGATGTGTTGACGCAAGCAGGGTGCCCAGGCAACTGTCATTGACGTGGAGCGGACTCTGATTACACCGACAGCCTTGAGAGACCAACAACCTTGGAAAAAAGCAGCAAAGCAATCCAGCGTACATGTTCCAGCATGTATGGAAAGCACACGCAGACAAGCACTTGATGTAAAGTATTAATTTGCAAAACACAACCTTGTAATACTTCTGAACTCTGTTCAGGATGTAATCATGGTGCCAGGTGGACGTATGCCCCTTTATTTCTGTTCGCCTGTCAGCAAATACCATCAAATCGCAAATCTGTGGGAAATCCAATTTATTGCTGACTTTCACTGTGCTTTACACTAGCAGCTCAATGAAATAACATGGCAAATAACGAGGCATTTCACTATATTGAGTAGGGGACTGCCACTTGGGGTCAGTCACCAAGGCAACCAGGATACCTTGCTATAGCTGTTTCTCATTTCCATCCATATGGACATCACAGAGGGAAGCCACGGACGCTTTTGACTTGTTTCCAACACTAGCGTATGTCTCAACAATAAATTCATTCCTTTGTTAGAATAACACTAAATAACACAGGCCCAGTTTATTTTAATTGCTATGTAAGTGTAAATCTGTCACAGGTTCCTGGAAAGGAGTCTGTAATTATAGACTAAATACAGGGAAATGGAAACAGTGTTCTCAGTTGATTAACTCCAAGTCTAGCTGAAGCCAGAGTACTGAATCATTTATTCAGTGCCCAGCAGGTACAAAGGCACATTTGTCTACAGGTGTGCAATTGGAATATCTACAATATTAGATAACTTATGAATAAATACATGAGTTGTTATAATACTTCAGTCCTTCCAAGGAGTCTGGACATCTCCATTGGTTCTCTGTAATGGCTCTTTCTGGGAAGCTATTAGGAAATTACAGACATCTCAAAGTGTTCCCAAGGTTTTATGTCAAATAAATGTTCCCTGACCTTGCCGTGTGAATTCTGCGTTATGATTAATGCTATAGTGAATGTCAATGGGGTTATCGTAGCAGGCAGTTCTTCACCTTGGTTTAATTAATTTACTGTAAGTCTCTGCACTTCCTTTTTATCATCACTGGGGCGGGTAGGTCAGGACTCGGAGCACGGTCTGAGCATCAAGTCTGGGGAAGACAAAGATATTTATAAAGGGCCATTCAGACACAAGTTATTCAGAGTGTTTTATGAAGACATGGAAAAACATTAAAATTACAATTCAAAGTGCTGTAGGGTGTCAAAAATAATTTGAATTAATAAGAGCAATTTAAAATTTTATATAAAAGACAAAGAAAGGAAAAGCAAAATAAAATAAATAATAGTTATAGGTTAAAAGAGGTTTGGTAAGCTAACACTCGCCTGGGACCCAGAATAATGGTGGCATCCCATCAGCAGCGCTGAAGGGAGCTCTCAAATATTTGACTAGTACTAGTAAAGGTAAAAGTACTAAAATATGGACACAAATGTTCTCAAATAAAAGGATAAGTTCCACATGAACTTTTCTAAAACAGAAAAACTGAGCGTAGCCCATTCCCTAATGCAACGGTTCCCTCTCTGTGAAACAACAGAGGGGGGACCGTTGCATTAGGAGGTTTCTCAACCTCAATTTAATTTCCCTTCTGGGATGAATAAAGTGTCTCTATCTATCTATGTATATATCTATCCATCTATCCATCTATCTATCTATCTATCTATCTATCTATCTATCTATCTATCTATCTATCTATCTATCTATCTATCTATCTATCTATCTATCTATCTATCTATCTATCTATCTATCTATCTATCTATCTATCTATCTATCTATCTATCTATCTATCTATCTATCTATCTATCTATCTATCTATCTATCTATCTATCTATCTATCTATCTATCTATCTATCTATCTATCTATCTATCTATCTATCTATCAAAGTATCTATCCATCCTTGCTACATAATTATGGCTGAGTCTCAGCAAATGTATTTTTGATGTTTCTTCACCAGTGGTGCTGCTCCTGCAGGAGGCGGAGTTTCGTGTTACCTGCCCGCTCTAATCAGATGAATTGATAGATTCCTCTCTTGTTATTGATCACTTTAAAAAACGAATATAAAAATAATGGGAATGCAATGTAGAATGATGTCAGTTGATATATGGAGTAAAAGTAAAAAGTGCCTGTAAATATATCTACGGAAGATAAGTAAAGATACATGTACTTAAGCAGTAACATGTAAGTAAATTTACTTTGTTACATCAGACCACTGCTTGGCAGCCGAGGTGTAAGCAATCATTGATTAGTGTTGACAAGCCATCACTGCATTCAGCTGGTGTTTGATTTGCATTAATATGCCTAATGCTTTATTTAGGGAGATGAGGAGTCCAGTCTGGGACTTCCTGTCAGCCCCTTCATGGACAGAGCAGCACCACAGTTGGCCAAACTCCAGGAATCATTCATCACGCACATCGTGGGACCGCTGTGCAACTCGTACAACTCAGCCAGCCTCATACCTGGACGATGGGTGGAACCCAACCCAGAGGCAGAGGAGCCAGAGATGGAGAATGAGGAAGAGGATGAAGAGGATACTGCAGAAGAAGACACATCCACCAGCTCAGAAGCATCACGTAAGCACCATGAAAACAAATAGATGTTATGCTTTAGATCATACTAAATAATATTCAGTTCTACAGGACATTGACAAACTGATGGTTACAAAAGTTATATTATTATGATTATAAATACTTGTTGCAGTAGCGATGTGTTTGCATAAAAACGTTAGACAACAAAGCATTATTATGGATAAAGACATATAATGTGCCTCTATGGTAATCAACACATATTTGTAGTTGAAAGCTGAATAACCACAGACCTCTAAGGTAATGACAAATGACTAAGTATCAAGGTTGAATGACCATGAAACTGCTTGAGGCTTTTAATCAACAACAGCAGCAAGAACAGTTGAGAAGCAGCTGAGACATAAAACAGCTCGATGCACTGATCATATGAGTGCCCTGATAATTAGTTTCTATTGTACATTCATTTTAAGATGAATGAACTTAGTTCTTTTTTTGGTTTACAGAGAAAGATGCTACAAAGAAAAGGACGAACGTCTTCTGTCACATCACCCAGCACCTAATGGAGAACCATGAGATGTGGAAGAAGGTGATTGAAGATGAGACCCAGAAACAAGGCCAAGGAGCAGAGTCTGTCCATTTAAACAATGTAGCTGAGCCTATTCTGGCTATTCATGAGGAGGAAGAGGAGCCAGGCAGCAGAGAGGAGCTGCTGGAAGGAGAGGATCCTGAGGAGGAAGTGGAGGAGGCGGAGTGGCCCGTGTCTCCGCTGGAGGAATCTGAACCTCCAGAGGAACTACAGGAGGGGGAGCCGCAGTGAAAAAAGCCCATGGGAAAAAAGGCGTCAGTCAGGGCAAGGACGTGAAAAAAAGTATTTCTTTGTTTCTTATCCTATCAACTGACTCCTGTTCTTGCCAGCACATCACTTAGACACAACACTGTAGAAGTTTTTGGAAATGTGTGCCTATACAGAGAAAAACAGGGTGGGAAAAATTTGTGCTTTACACATTTTATCTTAATATCCAAAACATTTAAAGGAGCTTTCCATATTGCAATACGGGATTCTTCGTGTACTTTGCGATACAGACTCTTTTGCTACTGTCAAGAGAAGAGGAAGACTGCTTGCACAGACCTCAACCCATTGTGGTAACACAGGACTGCAGGAATTTGCTGCCAATTTATAAATAATTATTTTCAGAATGCAATTATATATAGACATCACAGTTACCTGTAGTTGTGTTTCAATTTTAGCAAGAGTTTTGGAGGTCTCACATGGGCCATAATATGTTTTTTTTTCTGTGTATGGATCATAAAGGGAGTCAATCAAATGAGGAACATTGGTGTATTTTTCTTCCTTTCAACTTCTGCCAAATTGAGTCACTCACCTCCGCATTGTTGCATCAAATACTCATCACTCATTTTGTGTTTTACAGTTGTTGCCAAATTAGGTACTTTATATCATTCAGTGTAGCCATATTAGTTTAGGGAGGAGATCTCCTCACACTGTCTGTGTGTTTGCATGTGTGCGACTGGGTCTTCGCTTTAACTGATGCGCTTGTGTGCACAAATTCTTCTGCAGAGGACGTAGATGAAGTCAGCAGATTACCTCTTATTTGTGCCGTCTCTGGTTCTGCAGTCCCAGGGAAATCATAACGATCACTGAACATGCTGCACTGACAAAGCAACACTGAGTTGCCGGTAATTAATCTGTGCGGACAAAAGACACACAAAGGAGAGACACACAGAACATCCCATAAAGGTACCAAAGTGTTAGGAGGAAAGTAAAAGGGAAAACAGCAACGCAGGTAATCATGCCTGTTCTGATCAGGATCTGTGAATTATATTTATAGAGAAATCAATGCAAATGTTGTAAAACGCCCAACGTCACAATGTTAAAGAAAATGAAAAAAAAACATTCTGAAATAGCCTCCTGATCTGGATTAACCCCAAAACTTAGTGTGTCCTTCCCTGACCTGTACTGCCTCCTTTTACCAAGTTTAGTGGACGTGTTTCCATAATCCTACTAACTAACAGACACAAAAACACAGGCGGAAATTTAAGCTCCTTGGCGGAGGTAAAAAGTCTATAATCTTTGAATTCTTTAAAAAAAAGACCACATGTAGACAATTGTTCTTTTGTCTTTTCAGTAAATGTTGGCCCTGCTCAGTTTGCTGGCTCAGTGTTCTGTATTATGCTTTAAACTTACTGGTCCTCATCATGTAAACACCCGCAAACGATGCTGACCTCTTACCCTCAGGAAACCCTCAACTGTAGAAAGTATCACTTGCGAGGACAGTAAGTTAAAAACACACAGGGACGGTAGGCTACTTTAATATAATAGTAATAACAATGTTAAATCTTCTGCTTTGACTTTTACATCTTTTTTTGCCGAGTCGTAGTTAATCTGCCTGAACTCCTCTTCCAGCACCTCAGGGAGATATTCATTCTCTCCGAGTTTAGAGCAGACAGACACTCCGGAGTGCATCATGCAGTGAGGAAGATATACTGTTAAACTGTTGGGGTTAGGTTTGTTAGGGTGGATAAAAGAGCAGGCTATGTTGGCAAGTATTCAACATCAGGTAATCTGTCCTCAAAATATTGACGGTAGCCAAAAAGAGCCTCTGTAGCTATAGCTTACCTTATGATGTGTAAGATAAGTGATGAGGGAATGGCCAAGATAACAGTGACGACTGGTGTTTGTGTTATTTTTGTTTCAATTTTTGCACTTTGAAATGTCAAACTCGTCATTTGGAATATTTTATCACTCATGCTTCCTCCATGTTTATTTCGCTCCACATTGGCCCTGAAATATTGGTTTGTGATTTTTTTCATGATGACAAAAAACTGTAGCACAATGCCTAGAGTATCTATATACATGTATAATGCAAATCTTTGGGACATTGTTTTCTTATTGCTTCATAATCGCTAAGATTTTTACAGACAGGTAGTGAGAATCTTAGTTTTAGTCCCCCCAGGCATTTATTTGTAGAAATCAAAAAATACAATGCAAAGAGAAGCCGTTTTCTAAGATTTTCCAAAGGACATGGAAACATTTTCAACACTGACATGTTCATGTGCTGAGAGTAAATGTGACTTGACATAATGACAGAACATGACAGCTTAACGATCAGGGACTTGATGCATGCTAAACTGTTTCAGCTGTAAAACTCAGTCACATAACAGGCCCCCCATACTTTCCATGAGGTAAACATGTTACATGTGCGACAGAATGTCTCCGCCGAATATCCCACTTTCCTTTCCTAATTCACATTTAAACGAAAATGTGCAGGAGGGACCCATGAATAGAGTTTGAGTGTAATTAGTAACGTGCTCCACGCTGAGTTGTTGAATCAGCCAACGGTCACATACATGTGCAGCGAGGCAACATGTAATGAATTATCCACTGCCGATCTTATCCACTTCTCATGACCTATATGCACATCTTCATGTGGCTCATGAGACACAAGCCACATCTCTTTATGGGTTGGTTACTCGTACTGTAACAGGGCTTTCAATCATAACCTTATTTCTTTAAACTCAAAGAAGTGGAGCCATTAATAACAAACATCAGTCAATCATAATGTATTGGTACAGCCCATATTCACACATTTTCTAATAGGGTTTACAGGGATGTACAATTTAATATGATATGATAGAGCTTTCCTTCGATCAAAGTAACATTGTAAGACACGAGTGTAGAACATCTTGTCTTTGTGTCCTGTGTTAGTATCTTACCACCTAATGTTCCTGTCTGGGGCTGAATAGCACGCTACATCCATTATGACCCATTTACTGCTGCACTCGCTCCACCACAGTCTGTGTCTGGCTGCAGAGAGGGGGGGGGGGGAGGCGGAACTCAGCCTCCTGCAGTTTAGGCCCCACGAGTTGAAGGTAATTGGTTGACCCACTGATTAGAAAGGCATTAGACAGAGAGTCATTAGCCAAAACCCTGATATCAGAGCAGGATTGTCAAAGGCCACTGAATCGAAAAAGCTTAATTATTTTTTGGGATTCTATTGATGGTGATCACGTCATCCATTGTGTCTTGTATCCGACGTTCCTGCTGTTTTCTGTACATCGCCTGCTCCTCATGCCTGATGAGTCATTGGTTATGTTTTCTATAGCTTCATGAAAGATGTGAGTGATATTTTATCTGAGAACTACTTGATTGTATCACTCCACGGGATTTTCTGCAGAAGTGACCAACAATTAGAAAACAAAACTGTTATTTTGATCGAATCACCCTGAAAATGATTTGATTTATTCACATTGACTCAACATGATGGAAAACGCTTCATCAAATGTGATCTCTACATGGGACTTATATGATAAAGTTACGAGGAAATGTAATTGAAGTACATAAAGTCATCGTTTAGGCATAATTCTTTTTTTGAGTGTAATATTCTTTGGGATAATGAAGTTTCCATTTCTAGTTTCCCTCTCCACTCCTGCTTTGTGAATGTATACAGTCTGTGTGTGTGTGTGAGAGAGAGTTGCAAAGTGTGTTTGCGTCTATTTGAATTCTTCCACTGGCCTCTCTAATGGGACATGGCCCGTTATTGGACTAACTGTACTGTTGAGAAATGAAGGATGCAGTAAGCGGTGCCTCAGTTCTTCTCTTGGATCTTCTCTTCTCTGGATTCACACACGGCCGCACATTTGTCCTTGCGCTTCCTCTCACCTTGCAGAACTTCCCCAACAAATTTCCCACGAAACATCTTCTTCATCATCATCTTTAAAGGGGATGGGGTCCTGTTTATTTTGTTCATTTCTTCTTCATCATATTTTTTTTGTTTTTAACGATGCATGCATTCTGCCCCAATCACATCAGCCTAAAGTCAATACTGATATCAGTTTTGATAGTGTGTTTTTAATGTCTTAATTGGTTTTATTTCATTGTCATACTTATTCCACACTTGTAGCATAATTGTAACCATGGGAACCAAACAAGCTTTACAATTATGTAAACAAAAATAAGTATTTTTATATAGTTGACACATGGTTAAATAATGAATTGCTTTCTTCTCACTAGTACCTTGCACTTACCACATGTACTAATACTTACACGAGGAAGAATACGTCCAAATACATTGTATTTGTGAAGGTGAAATAGTTATTAATCTCCTTGCAGGTTGATGCTCCATTTTGTACAATACACATATATGCTGTACAGTAAAGAAATTTTAAAACTACAAAAACTCTTTTAGATATACATTATTTATTTTTACCATTTTGTAATTTAGACACTATACTGTAGCTGCAATGTTGCCAGACTTACTGGAAGTGCCTATATTGGTATTATGTATCATACAGTGAATATATTTGAAGATCATTAGAAGTTGTCACAAACTGAACCATGTGGATGTTGTAATGTGAATACATTGAATTATAAGACTATAATTTCTGTGGTATCCCTGTGTCTGAGTTGTTTTTGTTCTTTTCTGTATTGAAATCTGGATTCTGCTTCATACTGACAGGTAGAACATAATGATGTATCAGGTTCTAGGTTCTATGTACTTGAATTTTAGTCTTGAACCATTTCCTCAGGATGGGTGTATACATTTAAAGGCTTTTTTAATGAATAGTTAGTTTTCTTTAATTGTCAAATAGCTGAAATAACAAACAATAACTGCTTCATTATCTGTTGTTAATGCTCAAATACATTTAGCTTTTTTGAGACCATCACAACCAAGATGAACAACCTAATTAAACACTTTTTAATTGCAATTATCAAATATTTAGCTTAAATATAATACATAATATCATATTTTTATAACAGATTAGAGGTACTCCACAAGTCCTGTCCCCCTAATATGTCCGCCCATATTACATTCAATGTGAAGGTCTGACTTGAAGATGATACAATGTAGTATTGGGGCCATATTATGGGAAATAAAATCCTTAATTTTATTGTTAAAAATCCATAATATTGCAAGAATAAATAAAATAATTTTTTTAGGAAATAAGCAGCAAGGAGAACATGTACTCATACGCCAATGAACCAAAAGCATAACTTAATGAGATGCTCAACATTTTTTATCACTGTTGAATCTCCTGAACACAGTCAACAGTCTATGTTTCCCTTTTAACACGATATGTTGCTTAAATTTATTCCCAAAATTTCAAATGTATTTACTAATACAGGAGATAAATTCTAGCAAATGCTGAAAAGAACATTTTAACACCCATGCCAATTCTGCATCTCACTGTGAGACATTAATAGTTTGTGTAAACCTATATCCAAGGACAGAGGTATGTGCATGTTAATGTGGGTCAGCTGTACATGTATATGTCATTTTCGACATTTGGTCAGCTGCATTTAGACCAGTTACAGAGAAACATGAGAAACTAGAGCTGATCTCCTGGTGGGTCAGTTGCTCAACAGAGGATTTGACCTCATGTTATGATACATTTTATTAGGGGGTGGGGGCAAGCGCTGAAGACACACCTCTGTGTTAAAGATGGGTTTTAAAAGTGTTTGTTTTTCTTTCTTTATGAAATCTAATCAAATCCCTACATTTGTGAGTTTACTTTTGCTGCCTCGATGACTCTAATGAAGCCGACTGTAGAAGGTGAAGGTGGTCCAGTCTTGGAATTGAGCCTGCTAATGTATCTCAAATTCCAGCATTTTTCCATGAAACACATTGTTGTGACTTGTTTAAAAAACCAAACACCTACTATCACGATATTTGAGGAACACAAGTTTTGCTCTGTGAAAATCTGAAACATTATTATTTGCAACATATTTGGAATAAGTGACTTGCTTATAGTGTGAGATGCTTATCAATTCAATGTCATGGTGAGTGAGGAGTTCACAGACCTGTATGTGCTCCAGTCTGAAACATGACGAGATCAGAATATTTAGTCAGTTTACTTGTGTTCTCACATTACTGGATGATGTGAACATACAGTATATGTATTTAAATTAATTGCACTTTACCTATATAACAATTTTTAAAAAGTGCTTTACAGACTTTATATGGCACTTATTATACTGTACTTTGTATATTTATCTATTTATAATTTTATTTTTTTATTTTTTTCTACTTTAATCTAAATCTGTATTGTATTTCAATGTTATAATAATAGTATTTTTTTAGTAGTAGTATGATTATGATTGTGATTAGTAGTAGTATTTCTATTTTTATCTTATTTTATTTGTATTGGATAGTCATCTTAAAAGGTGTCCACAGGGGCGTTGTATGGTAATAATATGCAGTTTTGGGGGATATGATAAAAAAAAAAAAAAAAACATGTCTGCAGTACTTCTGTGAATGAAAAGCAGACCTGCTCATGCTGCGGGTGTAACGGTTCAAATATGGTGTTGTGCTTTAACAGTCACACTGCAGATGTGTTTCCATTCAAATGTGCTGAGCTCCGATTGAGAAGGTGGGCTCGTCGCTCCCCCATGGGTGGGATCCGGTCTGGTACAAATCGCAGCTCTCTGCAGCGCATCACGTGTGCGTCTGTGTGAACACGGTGTCCAGTGGACTGCGCTCCAGCACCACTCTGTCTATAAAGGCACGGCGAGGGGCGTGTGCGCGCTCAGACAAGGTGACGGAGGGTCGTCTCACACTGGAGCACCGGGATATTTCATCCATGCGTCTTTTGTCCTTCTTCAATTCTTCAGAGGTATTCACAGGCACAGAGGAGAGGGAGAGAGAGGTGGGAAGTTGCGAGTTGTGTAAGTATCATGATGTTCTTTTTCGATCAGACTCACTGCTATTCAGTCAAACCACCTCAAACCAAGTTGTGGTTTCAGGTGGACGCAGGTTTAAGGGAGAGAGTGAAATCCTTGTCAGTGTCAGTGAAGCATGAAGTCTGCATCACTTAACCGGTGCAGTGCACAGGGGTGTCAGCTGAAGGGGATGTCCTGCAGCCACTGAGCAATCCAAATAATTGAACAATTAACATGTGCGCATTTAATATCAGTACAATGTGACTGTTGCTATATACTATTAGAAAATATCACCTAGATATTTCGTTTAACTCAAGTTCAAGCATCTGCCTTTTTAAAATGTTCTCAAAATTTCTGTCTGGGATTTTGGTCAGGAAGGACAAATGATAAAATAATAATGGCAATACACAAAAACCTAATAAATATGACACATTATTACTGAACATGTACACATAGGGAAAACTGGTACTTTATAGCCTATAGCAGTTTGTCAGCAAAAGTAAGAATCAAGGGCCAACAGTGTACCTAGTCAGTGGCGGATCTAGGATTTCTTTAAATCAGGGGCCATGAAGGGGCCACAATTTACGTCTGTGTGTGAAGGGTTGGGGGTGGGCTACATGAATTGTATGTCCAACATCAATGCACAACTATAGACTCAGTATGTACATTTATTTCATTCCTTGTTTACTCTTAGCTCTACAGCTTTACTTCAAAGCCACACATTGTGGAATTATTGATCCTTGTTCAAGCACATTGTGTACTTTGAAAAACTGCCCTATCAAATTGTCATATTCACCACGACTAGTTTAAAAAAAAAATGAGTGCTGACAGGGCAGGGGTAAACTTCAGGGGGCCAATCAGGTTTCAGCTGCGGTCAGTGCCCCTCTGACCCCCACCCTTAGATCTACCCCAGTAGCCCACATTTCAGACTAGCAGATATTACGTTTATATAGCTTGAAGGGTGTGCTGAAAATTACAGAGAGGAAAATGGGACACAGGGGACGTGTTATCAGAGAGGAGAAATGTGCTGAACTCACCTTTGGGAAACTCCCCCTCCCCTTTGTATAGACTCGAGTTACCAGTCTTTTATAAATCCTATAGTGGCTCAGGAGAGGGCAGAGAATAAAGGTGTGTATAGTGAATGAAGCCCAGAGGTTCTCTTGGAGCAAACCCACTGATAGAGACAAGCTATGAAATATTTTTAAAATATGTGTTCATGTGCTGGAAACAGCCATTAGACTGCTGGCTACAATAAAGTGATTGTCATTTTATCGAGATGATTATATGAGATGAATCGCTCCTCCTCTGTGTGCATTGGTTATAAGAAACGAAGGCAGCTCATGTAAACACGGAGGTCAGCAGAGTTTATAGACCTGCTGTGCCTACATGCAGTTCGACTGAATGTCTATTAATGATAGATGAGCATGCACGTCTGTGTGTCGTAGGCTCCAGCTACATTTTGTTTCATGCAGAGTTCAAAGCCATGTTTCATTTTGGTGCATGGGGCGGGGATCTTTTGGGAGATCTCATGAGCCTTCTGCCTTTTAAATAGTGTCATCTTTCCTCAACACCAGAGACACACAATCCAACTAGAATGACAGCAGTAGAGCTCATACCTCCGCTAAGGCCCAACAGTCCCCTTTTGAAACCACATTTGAATTTGCTTGATCTGGATTTATTTGGATCTGCACCAGATTTCACTCACTGGAAAATATCAGTTTCCTAAATAAACCAGATTTTGTTTTCATCGAGATCCATGAATTATTCTCTGAATATCTGCCAGTATCTTAAAGAGACTGAAAGAAAAATCCTGGATCCACCCTCTTATCCAGATCTGCAACAACATTTAATGTTTCAATCCTTTCACCAAATTTAGTTGTAATCCACACAGTAGTTTTTGCATATAATCCTGCAACATAACCCAAGGTAAATATCACTTGTCGTCTGGTTACTGACACAACACATTTTTCTGGTCAAACTCTTAGGTTTTCTCTCTAGTCGGCTAAAAGTGTAATTGGCAGGTATTTTCATTTTTCCCGAACCCTGCTTGCTTTTACATTATCGGTCAGATTGCATTTACAAACCAGCATGGCGCTCTGTATAGGGCATACCTCAGCTTAGACCAAATATTCCCTTTAGATTCAATCAAGCTGCACCAAATTTCATACATTCATAAATATCAGTCCCCTAAGTGTGCCAGATATTTTTCATCAGGAAGGCTAAATTATCAAAGAAAATGTGAAAAATATATATTTCACAATGTTGGATCACCTAATCTGCATCCACACAAGACTTAAATGGGTTCTTCCCTGACCCACCACATCCCTCCGCCACGATTCACTCTAATCTGCTCTGTAGATTTTGTGTAATCTTGTTTACAAACAAACAAACAGACAGGGGTGAAAACATAACCTCCTTGGTGGCGGTATAGATCGGTTTCCCCTCCTGGTTTGCTCCCTCGTTGCCTAACAGTGTATTTACATTTTTGTGTTTACTTTCACATTGTTGGTCAGATTGCATTTGCAAAAAAATTGTGAATTGTAAATATGATATTATTATGCTATAACCATTGCCATCTCAAAAGAAGAAGAAGAAGAAGCACTGTGTAACTCCTGAGGCTGAAAGGACTCAGCATGTCTGCCCATGATTTTCAGCCCAATGATTACACTTAA